>NC_056728.1:756735018-756890824 GCF_019279795.1 Protopterus annectens | reverse complement strand
TAGAAGTTGATTTTTGACTGAAAGGTATTTTATTAGGTTTGCTGCATGGATGGCGATTTCCACACTTATCCTTATGTTATGGTCTCATACCCCTCCAGCATTTTTGTAAATATACTCTCTGAAATGACTAGTCAATCACTTCAGCAAGCAGTAAGTAGAAGCTTAAGATACACGACCTGAGTAGAAGAAAGAAACACTCTACTATATAACGGGTAGTGTAATCTTTGATGGAAAATAAATCATTCTTTAGAGATATTGACTGATTCTTTTCATCTCCGCTCATCACTAAGTGTTGCGGCTAAAATTCAGTGAAAAGAAACCACTGGATGACTCAATGAGTTATCAAATGTAAATTCATTAGACTACTTGAAAGTGCCTATTCATTTTTTTATTTAGTCAGATATACATTCACTTAAACAGGCTCTCACATCTCTTAGTAATGACATATCTATTTTCCACAGAGTGGTTTCATCAGACACATCACTGCATTTAAATATGGCTATAAATTTATTTTTATTAGTCCTCCTATTACTAGTACTAGTAGTACTACTACTACTCCTGTTACTACTACAACTAGTACCACTACTTACTCCTGTTACTGTTCCTACTACTAGTACTACTACTGCTACTAGTAGTACTATTAATACTACTACTTCTAATACTACTAGTACTACCACTACTACTAGTACTATTGGAACAATGTAGGTGTTTTTATTCCACATTGCACTGGTTTCTGCTTGTATATCTTGGTATTTTATGACTTTATACCTTTCAGTATGCAAGACAATATAATCTAGCTACTTCTATGTTTAATGCTTCTTTTTCCCTTTTTTCAGCTACACTAGCAGTTTTTTGTACTTCAGCTGTCTTGACTGTTGGCACTGGATGAGCCAGTGTGATTAGTATTTCATCATTTCTAATAGTTCTTTGAAGTTCATGTTTCCTGTATATTATTCAATCTCTGCTATAACTGCCTTATCACATTGTTGTGTCTCTCAATGTACAGAGGCTCAACCATGGCTATATCACAACTAGCAACAAAATGAACAACTATTTCTAGTTCTGTACTGTAGAATTAATATTTATCTGCATCTCTTACTTTTCTATAGACCCTATAAACCAGTGTGTACATAGTATGCTATCTTCAGATGGTATTATTAGCATTTTATCTTTTCTTTTAAATTCATATCTCTTTTGTGATTCATGCATCAAATCTTGATCAAGATGTGGTTGTTCTCTGTGTATCACTGCAAACTATAGTTGCCCCTATAATTGTAGGTTTTCCAGTGTTCTTTAATTTTTCTGGTCATGTTCTTTGCAGTCTTTTATTGCCAAACCAAACTCTGGTTTGATTTCTATGCCATTTCTTTCTGTAATGGCCCCAGTGAATTCAGTCTGAATGCTTTAAATTCTAATAAAACAAGGAATTCATTCAGATTAACTAAATATGCCTTAGTATCCAAGTTGCATTTCTCTTTAATTTGTGCATTTAAATTGTCTTCATACATCCTGAAAAGTATTTGTAGTTATTTTCCTTTTATACTTTTAAAAGAGAGTGGTGCAGTGGTTAGCATTTTAGCCTCACAACAAGAGGTTCTCCGGTTTGATTCGCAGCTGGGGTGCCTTCTGTCTGCATGACCTCCCTGCATTCGCTTGGGTTCTCTCCAGGTCCCCCAGTTTCCTCCCACATTCCAACGACATGCAATAGGTGGATTGAACACTCTAAATTTGCCATAGGTATGAATGCATGTGTTTGTGTGGTGTGCCTGAATCCATGTGCATACATGGGGAGGGTTGGACACCAGGCTAGCAACCTGACCCTGTAAAAAAACTACTATGGAAAGAACAAGTGCTGGAGAGCACTTGTTGCCTGATGTGCTGACTGGCATGTGAATGGCTGGATGGATACCTTAAGCAAACCAGGTTGTGACCATTTATGTGGACATCAAGATGTGCAGACCTATCAGTATCCTCTCCTTCTTCAAAATATGCTACAAAAATAAGTTGCTGCCAATAGCCTACAGCACCATCTTCTCCTGTTGATCAGCAAGCTTTCCATTTCATAAAATGGCTTTTTTTCAGTTGTTAATCTCATTAAAAGGTGCCATTTCTCTGTCCATGGTAGTGGTACCTCATGGCTCACCAATGCTAGCTAAGAAATACTGTTAGGTTCATGATAATTGCACAAATATTTCATGCAGAGTTGGGCATCATAATTCACATGCCTGCTGTTCTAATTACATTCATTAAAATGCATACTTTCCAGGCTGCCAGCTATAATAACAACAAATGTTAGAGCCAAAACAAAATAAAACCATAAGTGTAAATCAATAAAGTATGTTCAACAAACAGTTTAAATTAGGTTTAACATCAGCAAAGAGTAACACTGAAATTCAGCAATAAGGCAGTATGGTACTTCGTACAAAATGCATCATGCAAACTGACCATGAAATGGTTCTAGATGTATGTATCACTCCCTCCCCCGGATTTACTAATCTTCCGTGCAGGACTAGTCTAGTCCTGCATGGAAGCAGCAGTTTAGGAGGTGGACGGCAGCGTGCCATGTATATTAATGAAGGCACGCTGCCTGAGCTCCAAATCCTACATGGAGCATGGACGAGTGCAGGGGGCGTGCCTGAGAGTAGAGCTCTCACAATGTACATGCCCCTGCAATGAAGGACTGCAGAAAGTGTAAATAAATGAGCGAGACCACTCATAGGTGTCCGCATATCCACACCAACAGTCCCCCATGTGTCCAACAGCAAGAGGACATAAAATTAAAAGAAGAAACCCTTTAATTTTTTTAAAACTTCGAGTACAGCTAACCGTAGGTGCACGGGTGTGCCCATCGCTTAGCTATGGTTAAAGCAGCTTAAAAGGCTGAAGAGGATAACAAACAAGATATATGCAAATAAAGCAGCACAGCAATAGTGTAGTGGTCAGAGCATCCATCTAACGAGCAGGCATTCCTTGTTCGAGTCCCACCAGCACATACCATTTTCCATGTGAAATCTGTATATGAACATTTCATTACATTTTTTTGCCGTATAACCTACTAAATAACATTTAAATGTGAACTGGAGTACTGCATTAAATGCACATGTGAAGTGTCAGTGTCATAATCAATAAGGCAACAGTAAGCAGGTTTAAGCACAAATAAGCAGTAGTAAGCATATATAAGCACTAGTAAGCATGTTTAAGTGCATTTGTGTGGGGGTAAGCATTGCCTACACAGAGCAAGCAATGTAGAAGCTAACTGAATGTAAGAAAGTGTAACTGGAGGTTAGCATTGCTTAGCTCCACGCAAACCCACACACACCTGCTTACAACTGCTGTAAAGTGCCTTAATCACTCTGTACTCAAAGGCCCATGTTCTGCCCAGCAACAAAACCAACAGCTTCTGCAAGGCTCAAACTCAGGATCCTGTACACCACAGTAACAGTAGTTAACCACTAAGCCATGACAGAAATACATATAAAGGAGGTATCAGCAAACTAATCCTCATCACAGGAAAATCAAGCCAAACATGTGAACTGAATCTTTGTACAGTGTGATGTTGTATAACCTGCCACAGAACATAAATATGTGAACTGGAGTACTGCAGTAAGCATTGATTTGAGGTGTTATTGTAATAAAGTGTAGAAGTCCGCAGGTCCCCATACAGTGTATGTACACATGAATCTCGGATACCAGACACATATATAACCTGTAATGAAGACTAAAGCACTGCCAAAAGGAAAAATATAGTGCTACTTAACTATTAAGCAATGCTAACCGCAGCACAGCTCAACTTAGTAAGTGTAAGCAATGTGTAGGGGAGCCAATTAAATCTGCCTAGTGGTATACCTCTTTAAGCAGTGCCACCCTTATGTAAGCAGGTGTGCCCATAGCTTAGCCTTTTCAAAACTGGCCAATCATGGGAAAGTGCAGGAAATTGGCCATATTTAAACACCACAGGTGGGAATGCTTCTCATAACTGGTTGTAGCTTCCTACTGCAGGCAGAATGGCTGGTGTGGGTGAAAGCATTCGATTTAGAGCGCAGCACTGGGGCATCCAGGAGTCAAAATTCATGGTATGGCTCCTGGTAAAACACCATGAGTGGAGACGACTGCAGGGCCAATACCAGGGCTTGCAGTATAAAACAGAGGCCTGGGACAGTCTCAGCTGTGATCTCATCAGTGCCACAGGTATCCCCCAGACTGGTGAGCAGGTCAGGCACCACCATGCTGACCTGAAGTGGTGGAGGGGGGATGTACTGGAACTGTGGATCCAGGAGATTCTGCAAATGCCTAATGCCCCAGTACTGAGTAATTACTCTTTATACTAAGTAGTTAATAATTGCCTAGCCTGTGTATACTATGGATAGGTATGGCTACATATCACTGTATTTCTCTGACAGCTGCAGATGAGCGGGCTGCAAACCAGCAAGCCCATGATGCTAGGTTGCAAAGGCTGCATCGCGAGGCAGGTTAGTATTTGTCTGCATGTACTGTCATAACAAATAAATATAAGAGCCTTAGAAAGTGTTGTACCAGTAGAAATAAATGTGTAATATTATGTGAGTAAAGGTATAACCCCTGGAATGCTTCTGTTTACTCTTCTTTCATATGTAGTTGAACTGTTGCATACTATAAATAGTACTGTTGTATTAAGCAGTGTTACCCACACTGTGGTATGCAGATAAAATTTGTATAAAGTTCTGTATAACAATGTTGGAAGTGCAAAGAGGTCAGTCATATTGTACAAGTGATGGAGACTTAGAAAACAGTAGAAAGCTTCACATCAATTCCCTGATGGCACAGTGTACTGTAATGTTAACTATAATTTTGTTGTCACACACAGCAGGGGTTTGAATCCCGGGAGTACTAGTAAGTTGTATGCATAATCATACTCCACAACTGTACAGATTTTGTTACCATGTTCAGATAGAAAGCTGTATGTATAATTACACCCAATAACTATACAGAATTTTCTAGAATGTTCAAATAGAAAGTTTTATGCATATTCATACCCCACAACTGTTCCAATCTGTCCACTATGACCAGATAAATGGCCCACGTCACCAGCCTGGTACCCCATTCCCCAGAAAAATCAGTGTGATGAACCAAGAAATGTACTGATAGTCAAACGTGTACATAGTCAGAGAATGTATATGAAATCAAGTCTGTCATTCTAGCACCTCACCCAAAGTGTATGAGAGCAATTCTCAACATATGTTGCATTAACACCTGCATCTTGTCACGCCTGTATGTAGGACACAGTTCATGTATATAATAATCTATAAACATACCAGTGTACAATGTAAGGCCATTGGGTAGTGTAATAATATATTTAAGGGACAGATCACTGCAGTGACTAAGAATGTTGTGAAAACTACAGGCTATATTAATTGTTAATTGAACTCTCTCTCTTACCCCTACCATATGTGCAAAAATAACCCAATGACACACCTCAGTCGGCATGTGTACACCTTTTGTTGGGACATATGTCCCAATAGTTTATAAATATTCACATTTGTTTCTATGCATGTGCCATGTTAAAATACACCCATATTGGTGGCCTGTTGCCATCAATGAAACCTGCATGCATTTGTAATGCCCACTGTTGTTCCATATATGCATGTGTTCTGCTTGCTCTGCAACTGTTTTAAATCTGGTGTTTTGGGTTAATGGGAATACCTATGCATGCTGTTATAACTAATCCTGAATGCTGCTGACTATTACTAACCCATATCTGTCATAAACCTGCTACAACATAGCTTGTATGGGAAGGTCGGTCCTAGCAGACCCACCTGTCCCACCTCAGCTGGCCATGGCACTGGTCACCAGCATGTCTGGGGCCCAGCCTGGGACCTCCTCCTCTATTGGTCCTCCGCCACCTTCGGGTGGAACCACTGCAGGGGATGGGGCTCACCCCCCTGTGAGCATATGCAGAGAGGAACCTGTCATCCGTCAACATGTCCGGGCCATGGTGCGTAGGGAGCTCAGTCTAGAGTTTCAAGACAAGCTACACCAGCTTGAGGGCTGAGTGGCACAATTAGAGGGTGAGCCTGCCCCTCTTACACAGCCTCCAGTACATCCACTTTTGGGGCCGTGAAGGTGCAGTGGTGACTGCCCATGGGTGGGGACTTTAGTCCCACTGTTTCCATTTGGGGGCTCATGGGCTTGTGACTTCCAAACACCCCTCCCCGTCCAAGGTGTTTCCCCCCATATGTGTCATATACCACCCCTGTATGCATCTTGTTTGTCTTGTCTGTTAACCTACTGAACCTACCTCCCCAAATATACCTACTACCCATCCCCAACATCCCGCTCTCACCTGAAAAAAAAGGGCAATCTGTTCCGACAAAAAAATCTCGCCCCATACATAGCTGTCCATTTCACACATGTCCACTGTACACATGTAATCTGGTCTAATTGGCATCTCAACAAATTAATGTTCTCACCCCTCTCCCAGGGGTTTGAGGGCCCAAATCTACCTCCAAATTCAGTGTATATGCACAGCTGTTGCTGTAGAAGAAATGGGCAGCTATGGACCTTTCCTACACCCTTCCTGCACATGCCTAGCTATTTTCCCTACTGTCTTACCCTCTTTGTGCCCCTTTTTTACCACTTTCCTATCAACCCTTTTTTCTTTTCTTTTAAAGAAATTAATGCAGGGTAAGCAGGAGTAGGCACTTTTAAGCAGCAGTAAGCAGGTATCAGCCTGTTTGCATGGGGGTAAGCTATGCCTACACAGGTTAAGCAATTTAGAAGCTAACAGAGTATAAGAAACTGTAACTGGAGGTTGGCATTGCTTACCTCTGCGCAAACCCATGTACAACTGCTTTAAAGTGCCTTAATCGCTCTGTATCCAATGGCCCATGTTTTGCCCAGCAACAAAATAAACTGCTTCTGCAAGGCTCAAACCCAGGATCCTGCACTGTATACACAAAGTGATTTACCACTAAACTATAGCAGATATATATAACCTGATGTTTTCACAAACATATCATCCAGCACAATCACTTAACAGTACAGAAAATGTAGTAATATCATACCACACAACCTGTTAATGCATGAAGTCTGGACAAAGTATGCTACAATGTGGGTACAAATAGGGATATATGTCAACTACTGCTCTAATACACTTAAAATGTTGCTAGTTACACAGTTATATGTATTAGAACACATATGTAGAAGGAGATGAAGTCTGAAACACAAAAGTGTCGGCACTAATTATTAACTTCAATGCTGCAATCATCCATGTCAATTGCCAAGAGAATGAGGTACAGGCCAAAATATGAGCCGAACATGCATGGACATATGGACAGATATATATCTGTAAATGTAGACAGATAGACAGCTATATGTAGATATATATATATATATATATATATATATATATATATATATATATATATATATTGTGTCTTTTGGCTTTTCCCGGTTAGGGATCACCACAGCGGAACTCCGGTCCGCTAATGATTGGTAGTTGATTTTTTTTTTTACGTGCCGAGTTACTAGCCCTGATGCACAACCTTCAATGAAGGTATGCCCATGCACATATGTCTCCATGCAGAAGACGCTGTAGCTGAGAATCGAACCGGACAGCGTCTTACTGTGAGGTGACAACGCTACCGCAGCACCACCACCGTGGGTGAATATATATATATATATATATATATATATATATATATATATATATATATATATATATATGTATGTAAATACATGTCCCCTGCCATGACATGTGTGAGAGAACATCACACATCAATACACAACATATCTACACTCCAGTACAAGGCTTCCAAATGGAGTGTGGAGTGTGGTGCGTCACCCATGTTGGGAACACATAGCAATTGCTTGAGAAGGTGGGATATATATGTTGGTGAAGGGTAGTAGGCACATATTGGTATGTAGGTTTGGTTGGGTATCAAACAAGACAGCATACAGTGCTGGTATATGACACATGTGGTGGTTAAACATTGTAGATGGGTAGTTTCATTTGGAATGTGGAGGCCACTGAGCCCCCATATGGGAACAAAGGGAACATGGTGCCCACCCATGGATAGCCATGACAGCATCTACATGGTCATAAAGGTGCCTAGGCTGTGGGTTGAACAGGAAGAACATGCATATCTAACCTTGTGTATGTGTACTGCATGCCTCCAGGTGATGTAGCACATACCCCATGTGTCTGTGGAGCTCCCTATGCACCAGACCCTGGACCTAACTGTGGGTGACATACATATGTCTGTGTGTGCTCCATGAGGGGGACACCTGAGGTAGTTCCATATGAAGGTCATGCCGGAACAGTAGATAATGAGGTTCCATGGTGGGTCGCAGATGTGATACACCAAAAACCAACTCCACTTGAACTCCGATGCCAAAAGCCAGTGCCAAATGCCAAAGTCGCAGATGTGATGTGGATTGGTAACATGTCCACATTAGGTGGAAGTGGTGTTGATGTGACAAATAACCCTACACATACTGTTGTGTCACTGTCATGGAACATATGTGGGTTGTAATAGTCCACACAATCCCAGAACATGTCCAACAGCATGCATAGATATCCCCAATAACACAGAATGGCAGATGTGTAGCAATCACATAGCAAGCATACCACATGCATATGTGGAAACATAGTGGCGGTGACAATGGCATGCAGGTAAAATACTCTGTAACAGCCCAGCAACTCTAGTGTCCCCACAGGGAGCATGTCTATAAACACATAGCAGAAAGTGTTGTACAATACAATATATGTCCCAATGGTAGATAAACCAGAGACATACCACTTGCATTGTGTGAACATTAATTTGGAGCTGATATGGTGACGGGAGACTGATATGTGTATTGTATTATGGTAAATGTGCCATATGAGTTGCTCAGACATATTTCCATCTTTATGTCTTTCAGGGACTATGGCACACCCAAGGAATCCAGCATACAGTACCTCTGAGGATGACATAATACTCACCAGCATCATCCAGCACTACCAGCTGCTGTTCTCAAGGACAAGCCAGGATCAGCATTAGCGCACTGCCATGTGGAACGATGTGGTCCACACGGTGAATGAGGTTGGGATGCACAGCCATACGTATGAGCAGGTCCGCCATCATTGTAGTGACCTGCTCCACCATGTACGTTGCCATTCCACTGCCATGCGGGGTGACCACCTTGCAATGGGGGAGGGCCATAACATCCAGCCCCCCTCACCAGAGTGGAGGAACTGCTCATGATCCGGGTGGCACAAGAGCTACAGACATATACAGTCATGGAGATGGGTGCTACCCACACACCAGACATGGAGCATGCAGGTAAGGTTCCAGGGCATATCAGTCGATTACTGTTGTATATGTATCTGTACAGTTAGATCATACATATGTGAGATGTGGAGTCTGTTGCTATGTAGTACTGATAATCAGTTGTGCATAATCTGTAGTACTGTGGACTTCAGCTGTTGTTTTACTGTAATATTGCACCCACCCTGTAGCAATGCCACAGCTGTAGCCAATGACATCAATTCTATCTCATCTCAATGTAGGTATCTCTGGGATACCAGCAAGGCAGCGGCCGGATGCCAGTGAGTATGGTTTAATGTTATGATTGGTAATTCACTGTGGATGTCATAGCTAAGGTGTAGGCCATGTACACATCTAACACACCTACCCATAATGCATGCTGTACATGTTCACTGACAGAGCACACACCTCACTAGTAGGATTACTAGCCTCAAACACTTGCAATACGCAGCCCATCTCAGACAACTGTGGCTATACTCCAGTGCACATCGCCCAGGCACAGCTGACATCTGCCTAACATGCACAGCTATGTCATACACAGAGCAGTTGAACATGCTACACATAAAGACATCCCACTCCCTCGGCAAACACATGCTCCAGGGTCCTAAACCTCATCCACACATTACACAGAGCATACTAGAGGGATAGGGCACTGTCCCAGGGAATTCCCACACTCTAGAACAGACTACCCATTCATGCCAGGCAATGCTACTCATTGGCCCTATTTACAAAACTGTATGGGAAATGCGGAATTCACCCTGGATATTACGTCTGCACTGCAGCCTGACAGGGGCACAGGGGAATAAAATTATTGGGTGGTGCATGGCTGGGAACCCCTGTGGCTAGGCCTATGTAGGCTCCAGGACCAATAGACCAGTACTCACCTATGAACTTATGTGTACCACAGGCAACATCATCCAGGGCTCAATACAGATATGACCTACATAATGGTGGTACATTGCCAAAGCCATGTGTTGCAATGTGTTCTGATGTACCAGCACCATGTTGAGGAAGTCCAGGAAGTTGCAGTTATGATGCATGTTCTGCACAGTCTACACTTTACCCCAACCCAGGGATGACATCCACATCTGTGCAATGCTGGTGCCACTGTACACCTGCATGTTTGCCCTGCATTGGCAGGGAATATGCCAGTACACATGATGATTCTAGTTTGGGATACTGCAATATGACACACATGTGTAGGCCACAGATGTCGAGCATTTGCAATGTAGCAGGAGATGGTGAGGATGTATCATCCAGAAACGCAACAGTGCACTGGAGGGGAGAGACAAACCCCACTGAGAATGGCTGTATCTGCACACTGTCAAGGTCATGAAGTGTGGCAGACATAACCCTGACTCCACGGCACTAGTGATGGTACTGTATGAAATCCAAGGGCTGTGCATGTGCTTAGCATGCAAACATGCAGGTTTGGGGAACATTTGCAGGCCTGGCTGACCAACTATTGGCTCATGATGATGACCTATGCTACCATACCCCTGCCAGATATTGTGACCGCAGTAGTACACATAGCAGTTATTGCTAGACACCATCATGATATGTGTGTGCACACATATGCACCTACAAATGGTATGCATCCCAGTCAGCATCTGCACAACTGACACATATGGCTTGTAATGCAATTGACTGCTTAGGTCATATGTCACATATCAGGTATGTGTAGTGTTGCCATATGCAGTAGTGCTGTGCCATGGCATGTCACGGAAGAGAGTGCCATGTCAATAATGGTCTCTACACTCACCATAGATACAGTACATTGTGTCTGTAGTCAGTCTAATGGTATTCTATCACTCATACATGCACCACTGATGATGACATCTTTGATTACACATCAGGCAGTCACAAAACACGTGTCAACATATAATCCAAAAACACACAGAGGCTGTGAGTGAGCAGCAGAGGAAACATAACTGACACACAGATACACATCCTGCAATGGTGTGTACACCTGTGAGGTATGTTGCACAGTACATGCCAGGGAGCTGAACAGATGCACAGCAATGCTGTGGACATGGGTGCAGTGTGTTCCAGGGGGAGGGCCATCACCTACTAACAGAAGCCATGCATCACAGCCATGTATAATGTTGGTGACGAGGATTGACTACAGTTGCACTGCATGCTGTTGAGCACCACATGTCCTGCATGCTGACATGTGTGTAATTATAGGTTTGTGTGTGATACTGTACTGCACCATCACCTGCTATTGTGTGTGTTATGGGGGTGCTGGAATTGTCTGTAGGTGCTGTCTGGTGGAGTGTATGGGTTGTCATGTATGTTGACTACTTGTGTGTATGTCTGTGTGTGTGGCCATGTCTGCATGCATGTGTGTGTGTGTGTGTGTGTGTGTGTGTGTGTGTGTGTGTGTGTGTGTGTGTGTGTGTGTGTGTGTGTGTGTGTGTGTGTGTGTGCATGCATGTGTGTGCATGTGTGTATGTAATGTTTAGCAGTGTTGTACAGGTCTTACAGTCTGTTCCCTGTTTTCCCCTCATGGGTGGCGAGGTGGGGCTGGGTCCCTCCCACAGTGAATCTAATGTCTCTGATACACAGTGACCATGAGGCTAGGTGTGTTGAGGCACAGGCAGAGTTGTCAGGGGCTGCCGCTGGGCCACCAACTGACATCCCACAAGTATCCACCCCATCCATGCACACAGTCACACTGCCTCTACATACCTCATCACCACTGGCCTTAGCTGAGGGACATTCTATGGTTGGCATTGGCCAGGACAGTGTGGTATCTATGGCACATGTGTCAGGATACAGCAGCCATAGCCAGATGTCCATGTCCATCGGGGTAACACATAGGCAGATGTTCAGGGGTGCTCATCAGAGCACTGCTGGTCATCATGCCCCGGCAGACGTGCCACATCTATATCTACCACAAGCATGTTCCAGGCTGTCATGGAGGCACAGACATGAATGGAACGGTACACCAGATAGGGTCTAAGTCGCAGAGGGCTCATCACACCTCTGTAAATGACAGCATCCGTGACCTAGCATGTACCATTTGTAATTACACCAAGGTCATGGATAGATGGTAGGGTGAGACATTGGATCTCATCAACAATGTCATGTCCATGCATCAGGACAGGGCGGGATGGTTGCAACGGCCATGTGGATGCATGCCAGCAACATCAGCAGCTGGAGTTTGCCGTGGACATCCCATCAGTCACAGCCACTCCCGCAGTGGCAGTACCAGCCTCAGCACTGTGGGGGGTGCTGTTCACAGACTGTCATAGCAGACCACATGCACATGGCCCTAGTCAGTCCCAGGAGGGGCCTGGATCCAGTGGACATCTGTCAACCTTGGGGGACAGTACCCGATCTGGCTTTGTACCTGATACTGCCTGTGGCACCCCTGCAGGCACAGGTCCCATGTCCATGGCCGGAGATGATGAACTGCAAACCTTGCCAGGTACAGTCTGCAGCTGTCTCATAAATCCCTATATAGAGCAGCCACATGATGGAACTGTGTGCATGCAGACACATACACATAAGCAACAAACCTAGGGCAACCAAATACCTGCACACACGACATCACCATTGGCCCATAACAGTACTCAGCCCCCCCACACACACACACACACACACACACACACACACACACACACACACACACACACACACACACACACACACACACACACATTGTCAATTGTATGGCTCAGCCTAGGCCTCTGGCAAACCAACAACACACCCTGTGCATATGATGATACCTGTGCCACATCCTGTCATCCATAACATCGATGCAGGGACAGGCTAACATGGTGCTGATGCACAGGGTGAATGTACAACAGTGTAGCAATGGAATGTTGTGTAACATGTTGTCAGCAGTAAAGTGAAATGCTAATATCTTGGAAGGTGTAGCAGTGCAGCCATGATGCATTATAGCTGTAATTAAAAATGTTGTATTGTTTTCACCATTATCTATTCTGATTGTGTTTTGGTTGTCCATGTGCCACGTGACTGATGGGTGTAGTGGTGTCAGCAGGCCTTCTACAGTGTTCACCACTAGGTGTAGTGGGTGGTACACATTACATGGCTGGGTACAACACACAGAGCCTTTGGTTTGGATGCAGTACAGATACAAGACTGCACACATGGAGGTATGTCCCCATGCAGGTAACACATCTGTTGCCCATGTAATCCCACCAAGACAGGATAGGCACAACCACACATTGTTAAATATGCAGTCTGCAATTTGGGTGACATTGAACATGCTAACAGCAGGGTGTATGTCCATTTCCCCACTCTACTGCAATCCTCACCTCAGTAACATGGGTGTGCCAGTGCTGGGGGCATAGCCCTACCCTTAACAGGGTGTGAGGTGCTCTACTACTGTGAATGGTGTAAACAACAACTAGCAACCTGATAACATACACTGTACAGTATTACAGATAGCTATGTGGAGGGATAGATGCAACAGTAACTGAGTAACTGCAATGATGGTGGATGTGTCCACAACAGCCACACCCAGTGAGTTATAGCATCTATGACCTGTGAAGGACTGTATGTCCATGGGATGGCACCTGTGGAATCTTGGCATTTGCCAAGCAGTCCTGGGGAAACATATTCTGTGAATGTAGGTAGATCCCTTAACATCTACACACATCCTACATGTGGGATGGTTTACAAAAGCCTGCTATGATCTACATATGCTGTGTGCACTTCTTAACCCTCATCTACACCTGTCATGATTGCGTCAGAATGTATACCAGGTTCAGGCTGTATTCTCTGCCTTTGACAAGTCCAACATTGGTGGGGTCCTGGGTGTTAAGATTACCAGTGACATTGGCCATGGGTTCATTGTTGATATGTTCCAGGTCCCTGCAGACCAGGCTCATCAGGATACTGGGTGATAGTTCCCAGCTGACATGGTGGATTTTTTGAAGCCCTTGCCAACATTGGTGAATCCATTGTCAGGTGTAGGCCTGTTGGATCATATGAGGGATCCCAGCTACTTACTGCGCCTGCCCAGGGGGTTCCTGCAAGCATGACTTCACTTGGCTGTACTGCATGATATGTTAATAATGCCAGCCTGACATCATACAGGTGGGATGGAGTACTGTTAACATGCACTGCCCCTGTAGTGTAGGGTCCTGGTTATGGGATCTGCTAAGCTTGGTAGTGTATTGCAGGCCAGATATATTTGGCTGGGGGGGCGATACCTATCCGTACCAGACGCATGTTGATTGGGTCTCTCAAACCCATCAATGCTGCATGTGGACTTATATGTTGTGGTTATGTTCCCAAGTTCATCTACAGATTTATGTCCATATATACCTATATAGATATATATATGGGTGGGGAGGGTGGCCTAATGGTTAAGGTGTTTGCCTAACAAACACAAAGTGCAGGGTTTGAGTCTCACAAGGGAAAATTAGCTAGGCTTAAACTGGCTCGCAAGGGCAGTTAGCCTAGTACTAATCTATGAATCTATATGTGTTTACCTTTGAAAGGGAGACAATAATTTATTTGAATGGCCCTTTCTGCAAACCGAGAGGACCAATCCATCATTTCTAAATGCACCACAGTTCAAAACTCAGCTGGGCCCCCCACAACCCTCCTACTTTGATATTCTAACTCCAAGTTCACACTACAATGGGAAAAGGGACATTTTCCTCATCCCCACTTTAGTGCCATCTGCACCCAAAATGCCTAATCTGCAACGAGTGAATGCATAGTGACATTCGCTCATTGCACATTCGATGCATTTATTCCAAGATTGTGCAATGCTGAAAACTTACTTTTGACCATCCAGCTTTCAGAGACATGATTTTCTCCCTTTGAAAGGTGAACCATATATATGCTTACACACACACACACATATATATATATATATATATATATATATATATATATATATATATATATATATATATATATATATATATATATATGCATATGCACATATATATTTATTGCTGTATATATGTGAACATATGGATGTATACATATATATCTATCGATGTATGCGTATCTATGTATATATGTATATATTGGCATATATATATGTATATATTTCTATAGCTATAGCTACATATATAGATATGTTATATCCATTTAAATGTAAATATATATACACATACAGCTACATGGTGGAATACATTCCCCATAGTGTTGAATACCTGGGCTGGATGATATGTATGTGAAAACATCATGATTATGCATATCTGCCATGGCTTAGTGGTAAATCACTTTGTGTATGGTATGCAGGGTCCTGTTTTTGAGCCTTGCAGGAGCTGTTCATTTTGTTGCTGGGCAGAACACGGGCCATTGGATACAAAATGATTAAGGCACTTTAAAGCAGTTGTAAGCGCGCTTGCGTGGGTTTGCATGGAGGTACATGGTTACAGTGTCTTATACTCTGTTAGCTTCTAAATTGCTTAACCTGTGCAGGCACTGCTTAGCTCTGTGCAAACCTGCACAAACCTGCTTACAACTGCTTTATATGCATATATATGTGACTACACATTCACACAGACATATGTACAGTAAGATACATATGTAGAAGGTGCACACAATATAGAACAGCCACTATGCCTACAATTAACACCTGAACAACTGGACAGTGTATGGGCCACCCATAGAAATGTCAGTCATTGCCTACAACATATACCCATAGAGAGGTCATAGGAAAGACACCACACACAGGTTTGCAGAAATGGGAAACCTTTCATTGTGTACTATTACAGTTCTATATGCCATGTCATATAGCTGTTCAGACACTGACAACTATATAAAAAGAGTACTGCAACTGTGAAACAGTTACACTAATACAGTAGTCTGGAAAGGTCCATAACTGTTGCTGTCCAGGCCAAGCCCTTCAAAATGTATAATAGTGAACACAGACTGGGCCACAGGATACCAAACAATCAACAGTATGTAATACAGGTGCATAGTTCAGCAGCCTCTATCTATACTCTGTACAAACTAACTAGGTGTTGAAGACTTCAGTTGACCAAATGGGATGTAACTGTTACATAACAAGGCATAATTGACACCATCATGAGCATAATGACAAACAGAACAGTCCGTATGGCAGGAGGCATTAGGCTTGCAGTACCCCAGTTCATGTAAGTAATGTAAATATAGGTGAAGTATACGGTACTGTACATCCAGCTACCTTGCTTCAGCTCACCCCTGATACCCCCACATTTTGTAACAGCCTTGGTGATTTATGGTGCTTCCCACCTAGACTCAATAATACAGGGCCATATACCACTGTTACATACATTGGCCTATGGAGTGCATAAGGGCACACATGTATTGTGTAGGTGATGCCCACATGTATATGACCCCATCCCCACTGTATGTGTGGGGCATACAACAGCAGTGGACTAATGGCAGCAATGGCAGTGTCATACACTCACAGCCCACTACAGAACAACCCCCAACAGCATGACATATGTGCGAAGCTTGGTATGGAGATGGAGGACAGACTGGAACACAGGCACATATGTGGAACACTGCTGCCATACACCAAGCACGTTGCTGGTGTCACAGAATAGTCTGCAACATACCCTTAGTCAGGGAATTGAGGTTAGAAACAGAAATTGATGTAGCCATGTACTGATAGCACTCAACACACACACTGCCAGTGCAATATATGCCACAGGAACTGTGTGGTGGACGGACAACACATGATAGGCATACCTCTGTCCAGCAAGAGGACAGGCCCACAGTAGTGAGCTATGCAGACAGACTGCATTCCAAGGTAAACTAGTATGTACACACACACACACACACACACACACACACACACACACACAAACACACACACACACACACACACACACACACACACACACACACACACACACACACACACACACATACACACACACACACTATAACACCAGTACCAGACAAAGTATAACACAACTCTACTCACAGTTTGTCTGTAGTTCCTGATCCTCCTACAAATATGTGGCTGCCCTGAGTGTGCAGGTTCTCCTGTAAGAAGTATTGCTACCTGCTGTCTGTAACACTGATGCCCACACACAGGAAGGATGTCCATCACACAGGAAATGTAAAGGGACCACACCCACATGCTGTAGGTATTTGTAGTGGGTGGTTGCCATGACAGTGGTAATTGGAAGTAATACACATGTGTAATCATATATGTATGGCTATCTGGATAAGTATATGTACATATATTTCCACCATATGGCCTGGACATGGAGTGTAGCCCGACCCAGCCCCTATAGTCCCAAAGTCGTAGTGCAAGGGTATGTCAGGTATGTAAAGCAGGTACATTAGTAGACTATTGCTACTGTCATTGGGATTGTCTTCACAGACATTGTGTGTGTGGAAGGTCACATCTTCTTATAACGTGTGTCATTGGCTACTGACAGACAACCTAAGGAAATCATTGTAAAGGACCGCCGCTAACATGTAATGCCCCTGTGGAGTGCAGCAGAGATATTGGCCAATATATGTGGAACTTTGGACACACCCTGTACAGTCCAGAGGTATACACATAATCCCTTAGTGCACAACATGTGTACTAGGCCTGACAATATGGATGTAGACAGCTATGTAGATGGGTATATCACATAATGACTGGTATACATTTACCACATTAGATTTTGCATTCACACACTCCTGTCTGGCCTGACACAGAATGACTGCTGGTACAGGGGTGCCATGGACACGTACTACCCACTAGATATTGACATACATCTGTACAGCATCCCACTGCTCTGTCTGACATACATGACTGTTAAGGGAGGCCTGTCAGCAGTACATCTGGCAAGTATCTGCACATGACATCTCACTGGGTAGGTATAGTAAGCTGTTAGGCATGCAACAATACACTGTGCAGGCTACAGGCAGACTGGCTCAACGCTGGCTTACATCTCCTATGGGGGAATGCACATGTACCTGTATATATAGCAGGCTCAACAGGCATGTCACAGTACAGGGTAAGATACATCTGTGTGAAAGTGCATAACCACAACCAATGTGAACACAGCCACAGCCACATATGGTAATCTAGCACAATATTACAGTATATGGACTATCTGTTTTACATCATCCTCATATATGCCACTCGCAGAATGACCCTACATATACTGGGCTGCTACACAGTTTGGTCTGATGGCTGTCTGTGGTATGGGACATGTGTATGCATGGCCCTACAAACATGTACGCCAAAATGGTACCATACAGTGGGGCAGCAGGTAACATCAGATAGAAGGGGACTAGAACAATGACATCTACCACAGCCTGTACACAGGCTACAGTACATATTAATAATACAAACACTGCCGACATTCACCATCACTACACAGACCTCAGTACTGTACAAACATCCACAGAATGTCCAGGGTATGTCATGAAATATAATCCCTACTGTATATAACATGTGTAGCAATCAGATATATCACTGACTTGTTATCAGATATGACAACACTATTTATGGTGTACAGCATATATGCACCACTTCATGCACGACATATGTACAAAGGTTGACAGATGTGTGGCTAACAGCACATACACAGGGCCAATATAGACATGTTGCAGTGATAACCTCATACATTTACCATTGTAACGGGGTTTGTTGCAACATATGTCCTATTATCTACAGACTGCAATCCTCATACAACCTTCTGCATTCCACAGATAGATGCTCCATGGCTAACACCTGAAACCAAAGGCACAACACTGCCCAGTCTGCAGATGACCCTGCAGATGGGGATTCCTCATATACATGGAACTGACATGGCAGGTATTGCGACATGCACAACAGCTATATCCAGACAAACACTGTTAAACCAACATTACTCCAAATGCAGTATAGCAGCACTTACAGTCTGTAGTCAGGTCAGGAACATCCTCTTACTGTTTGTTGCACACTTTCTACAGTGTATGTTCTTAGAGGTAAATCCCCAATCCATCTGAGATGCTGTTTGCCAAACAACAGATCTAGTTCCTGCTCACAGTGAATGAAAAGGGCCAACACCACCATGATGTTCCTAGATATTGTAGTGTGTTTACATGCAGTTGGCTATGGGAATGCTACCATAGCTGCTCCACATGCAATCAACTAGGGGAGGGCTGCAATTCATGCAGAGGCCATCAGCTGATCATGAGCATCACTTAAAATACACATGCTGCTGCCTAAGCAAAGCAGGTGTGGGTCTCCACATCCACCAGTGAGGGAATGGGGGAGGCAGACAGAGGCAAATACATGTCAGGGAGGTGTGGGAGAGTAAAACTAAAGCATGTTTGTGTCACACACCTACTAGCACAGGGTATCAAACCCCTGACAACTATGTAGTGCTATCTCAGTTTGATGCAGTTATTGCATGCACCACATGGGTTATTTGCTATGGACCACTCAGAATATATATGTGATGGTGAGTGACATCTGCAACAGGGATACAGTAGATATACGGTAGGTGAATTACACGTGCCTGTCTGCATGAAGAGGCGCCAGCGTCAACACAGCCACACTCTCACAGAGACGTACACACATTGACACACTTGGCAGGGCCAGGAGTGCAACTCATCACTAGTGGGATTGCCACAACACATCAATGTGCAGGTATCACATGCACCACATGGGTCATGTGGAGGCCGTATGGCAAAGATTATGAGGAGGTGTCAGACATCGGACATCATACTTCAGTATGCCCATGGGGGTTGTATTGAGTGTGGATGTGGACATATGCCCCATACAGCACACACACAAACACACTGAGTGCCAGTACTGACATGCATGGGTGCATGTCTGCACGGGTGTGTGGTGGTCAACTATGCCAGTAGGCTATACAAGGGTAGGTGATGGGTATACCTTGGCATCAGGCCACATGACAATGGTCTGCACTGTGGCTTAGGGCTGTCATTTCTGCATTTGTCCACACAGGTGGGTATTGTTTCCCCCATCCAGTCACCTGGGTGGCTATTGTGTGTGGCCAATGTTGTGCATCGCCTGCCATGTATGTGTTCCTTACTCCATGACATGGATGGTGTGTAGGATGTGCACACCTCCCATATACATGTACAGTGACATGTGGAACTGTACCTAAGGTGTCTGGCCCATGTTGTAAACACAGATTATCATCAGATGTGCCAGTCTTGCCCACCTGTGGCAGGTACTGGTAATGGGCAGCAGGTTTACCCTGCACCTACATTGGCAGCATGCTAACAGCATTCCTTGATGTCAGTGTCATCTGTCCATACAGAGCATGTTATCAGGCATGGTATGTCCGTTGTGGGTCACATGTGATGGCACCACAATTGGTGCAGGTGTCCATTGGGGAACATGGGGGAGGTGCATTGCCTACATGTATGTGCATATTGAACAGATGTGCAGGGTGACATGTCCTCTGTAGCCCACTGCTATCACTCCATAGTTACTATTGGTGGCCAATATGCAGTCTATTACCCACATATTGGCTGTTGCCTAGGCATGTGTGTATGAGACATGGGTTGAAAGTGTGCTCTGGGTAATACTGGGTTTGTTAACTATGATTGTCTGGCCTTGATGTCAAATGTATGGGTATGGCTTTGCATCCCAGCCTCTCACCTATTTAACATCTGTTATCCCAGTATGGTTGACATTGTGATATATCGTAGGGCCACCATATATGAAATATGCAAAACCCGCTTTTGGGTACTTGTAGTTGGTGAGTACTGCAAGGCTCCACCCGAAGTGCCCAGACACTGGAACTATGACTTGAGCATCCCAAACACATGCTCTATTATGATTTTTGTTTGTACGTGTGCCTCATTATGGAGTTCTTGTTTGGGTGTGTGTGCATTTCTGATGGGTGTCATCAGCCATGGCTCCAGTACGTATCCAGCATCCCTCACTAGGTGACAGTGTGGGATGTCCCCATTGGTAAATACCATTGGCAAATCTCTGGTACAGCTCCGTCAGATGCCAGATGTGGGAATCGTGATAGCTTCCATGACAGCCAGCACACACATTCATTATTATGTCCTGGGCATTGCACATGATCTGGCAGTTGATGGAGGGGAAGCCCTTGTGGTTGATGTAGACCCTATCCCTTTCATCAGGTGGTGCTTTGATGCATATGTGCATGCATTCTATTGCACCCACTACCTCAGGGTATTCTGCTATTTGGTGGAAGAGACACATATTGCTGGCCAACGCCTCATGGGTGTTGGGGATATATATATGCTCACTGACATGTGCTGACATGGCATCCAGGAACTGGTGGAGTACCCTGGATGCTGATGCCTGTGAAATCCCCATCATATCCCCAGTTGGCCTTTGGAAGGTACATGTAGCTAGTATTCTTAGGCCTACATATACCTTGGTATCCACTGGGATGGGTTTCCCTCTGTTAGTTCTATGTGTGAGGTGTGGCCGGCACAGCTCAACAATTTGCTGTAGGAGGTCCCTGTCCACCCTATAGCACTCCACTATCTCCAGCTCATGGAGCCCTTGGTAAGTTACCCTGGGTCTGTACACTCTTCCTCGTCTCCTCACTGTGGATTGGTTGGCAGCATTCACATCCTCACCACCCTCAGCCTCTTGTACATGCTGGTTTATGATAGCAAAAGCAGCCCCTAACATTTTTTGTTTTGCTTTCGTTTTGTAAAATTTCCCTGTTTGTATACACCAGTGGTGCAGAGTTTTTGGGAAAAAAACAAGGGGGAAAGGTGTTTGCATAGTTTATAATGGTGTGCTGGGCTGGTCTGCTGCCTGTGTAATTGGCTGATTCTGACACATCTCACCTGCCAGCTAAGCAAGTTCTCCTTGGTTACCTTCCTACTGCTGTTTTCCCTTCCTATTGCCTTCCTTTTTAAGCCCCGGGGCATGCTGTGCAAACACAGTGCTCAGATGTGAACGGAGCTGCTATTTCCTGTTTTTTTTTTACACCTGGTGGGCGCCGCGCAAGCACGCGTATGTGCTTTGTGCAGGTTTTACAGGATTTTGGCTTGTTCTACCTGCATACACCATGATTTTCTTGGTGTAAGATAGGACAGCCCTAGACACACCCCCTGCCTTAGCTTAGCTTAGCTAAGGGCAAACACGAACCACAGTGCTCCAATTAGCTTACAGCATGCCTGACACACCCCCTTCCGATGTCAGCTATGTCTAGGGCTTACACTCATGGATTTCCTAGTCCTACACTCTTGTGTCCAGGCTTGCACTGACAGGGAATCAGGGTTTCTCTATCCTTTTCCTCATTTGTATAGGATTGCCTGCTAATCCTTAGTTACATGTCCCACACTCAGTCTTCCCCCTTAGCAACCAGTCTGCACTGGCCATGTTGTATTTTGCCTGCCATTGACTATTATGTCAAAATAATGATTTTCTTCTTAATGGTTGTTTTATTTTTTTTTTATTTTTAGCCTAATCCCATTTGCGTGCCACTGCCCTTAGCTTAAAAGGCCGATATCGGCCAAAACAAAATGTTAAATATTTCATTTTTACACTGTTTTCCATGCCAATAGCCAATTATATGGCCATTGGCATGGATTACACATCATATGCATACGTTATTTGGGGCTGTCATGCCTCTGTTTTGTAGTTTGCAGAAATGTACTCTGTTGCTAACCGAGTATATTTCTGCGGACTGCACTCCTCCTGCATGGACAGCTGCCAGCTTCCTGGATCTCAAATTACCCTCATTTGCATGGTTTTCAACTGAAAATGAGGGTAATTTGCATACACGAGCTCGGCCCATGCAGGATTAGTCCAAGAGCTGTCGTGCATGTCCTGGGAGGTTGTTCCTGGATCACACGTCGGCCATATTGCTGAAAATAGCTCTTAGACTAATCCTGCATGCAGGACTTCATAAATCCGGGGTCTGTCTCTCTCTCTCTCCATATATATATATATATATATATATATATATATATATATATATATAGATATGTATGTATATATGTACATGTGTGTATGTGTGTGTGTGTGTGTGTGTGTGTGTGTGTGTGTGTATAAAATGGCTTGCATGCTATTGGTGTTTATATATCACATGATCTGTGGTGTAGTAAAAAAGGAAGTGGTTGTTTCATTTTTTTAGATACTGCCGAAGCTTGTATAAATGAAGACATTTTATCTCTTTTCCAACTACATAAAAGAATAAAAGTTTGTTTTTATTACACCAGAGTGCTGATTTATTGTTTTTTATGTGAAATATGTTTTTCTGTGCAGCGTTTTGGATAGATGTCAGTGGCGGATCCAGGAATTTGCAAAGGGGGGGGCGCATTCTGGTTAGTTGACTACCAGGTGAAAGCGGGAAAGTGGGACACTGGGTTTGGTGGCTGTGAAAAGATTACCTTAATAAGCTCTGACATCACGTGTGGAAAGATATCAATTTACATTCAGTTGCACATGAATTTGCTGTGGATATCATAGTAGAAATAGGTAATTCCTGTGCAGCACACAACACATGTACAGGTAGTACAATTATTTTCAGTGCATGCCTGGAAAAGATGATTGGTTGCCCATACCAAGTCACATCATTCTCCTTCAATGTCATACTGGGCATATGCACTGTTATAAACTTGGAAAGAAACCCTCTGAAATATATGTTATTGTTATGAGACATAAAATATATACCACAGTCACAGATGTTGTGATAAATTAATTTAATAACTGTACCAAATAAATAAACTCATAAAACTTTCCTAAGCAGGCCATACCGTTTTTGGATTGTTTACTGTTCGTTCTATGGTTTTAAGAACAATTAATTATCTTTTATTAGTGTTTTCATAACAAAAGTCCTACTGTACCTTTGCTCTCCTTTCAACAAATTCTGGAGTGGGTGTGGGAGGGGGAGGCAATGCTGCTCTCCAGCAGTTCAAAAATGCCAAAGGAAACAGATGATCTGCTGTGGCAGCCTCTAACGGGAGCAGACAAATAAAAAAACCTGTGTGTATGTGTGTGTGTGTGTGTGTGTGTGTGTGTGTGTGTGTGTGTGAGATAAATTTATTTTTCCCCACAGAAAAAAGTTATGCTTTTTTTCAGTTTATTAAACCAGCAGAGCAAAATTGTTACATTTCCTTTGCATACATACTTAGGTATGTATACACACACACACACATACACACACGCGCACACACACACACACACACACACACACACACACACACACACACACACACACACACACACACACACACACACATATATAAATAGTCTGGGCATGTGCAATAATGCCCTTCTAGCCTGCCAATACACCAAACAATCATTCCCATAATAAATACCCAAGCTATTTTTTAAAAATATTTAAACTAGTGCTTGCTTTAATATAATTTAGTTGTCTGTTTCATGCATCATCTCTCATTCCTATATAATCTTCTATGTAGACTCTCTGATGACTGTCTACTACACTTTGCTAGCCCCAAAACATTCTCAGAGGTAGCCATTTCTAAATGCCCTATATACTTGAATAAGATGTACAAGTTCAGATATTTTAGTCTTTCATCATAACTTAAATTTTCACATACATGAATGCCCTTGGTATATTTTAGCTGTACTCCAGTTTACTACTGCTTGTTCTCTTATAACATTTTCATGTTGTTATTCCATATTGTAGTATGGGTTTAATGTAACCTGCAAATGATTTTATCAGTCTTTCATTTCCTAGACATTATAAATCTTTATATGCATCCTACAGTTTTATAATCATCATAACCATTTGGTATGATTAAAATACTTAAAACTGCATCTACACATACACCAAAGTCCTTGAATGAATCTACAGCATCAATCAAGGTGTGCTGTATTAAATATTTACCCTTCAATTTGTCTTTCAAATATCATTTATTTAGATTTTAATGTATCTATCAACATATTATTCTCCTGCACCCAAATGGTACATTTAGTCAAGTGCTTTTGCTGACGTGCTCTACCTATAACAGATGTAAGCCTGCTTGCCTATTTTCAAGTCATCAGTATACAGACTGTAGAACACATCAGATGAAAAAGTTAGATCTGAAAGCTGCAACCTAAACAAGTAAGGGCCTAGGACAGAGCCCTGTCGGATGCCTTGACTGCAAACTAGCATTTCACTTGTTCAATTGCTGTATGATACTTGCCATTTGCTTTTTGGAAGACGTGCAGTCTTATTATCATTGTTTCTTCTACAAATTTTTATGTGTTGCATTCATAATACATTTCACCGAAAGCCACCGCTGCAGTTTTTATAAAATGTTAGTTCAATTAATTAAAAACAACAATAGCACTTTTATATGCATGTGTGTTACTTTCTCTCTGTATCTTGTGGAGCTTTTCTCCCCAGGCATCCACTAAAAAAGGATTTTCCACTGACTCTGTTAATCTTTCTCAACCAACAAAAGTATAAAAAAATAAAAAAGAGCTTCAGCTTTCTATATGTTCTTTACACTGCCGTACATCACCTATAGTTTCTTGACAATCACTTCAGAACCCCACCTACAGTTCCAACCCATTCTACATATATGGACCACCCACCTTAATATTCTTCCTATATATACTCTACAACAACCCACTCCTTCCACTTTATAATCAGACTCTACTCTTCCATTTCTATTCTTACCTCACATTCTTACCCAATTTACATATGCAGCTTTTGCCTTACCAATAGGTGAAAATTAAAAATACAAAAAAGTATAATTGACAACTTTTGACAGGCCTTGTGAGAGGTTCACTGTGTCTGCTATGTACATGCTGTATATGTTTGCGATAGGTTCTACATGAATCTAAGGCTAACTGCCCAGAAGGGTAATTTTAAATCTATTCAATAAGCCAAGGTTAGAATCAAACTCTGTACCTTATGTCTATGAGGCAAAGACATAAACCATTATTTCAAACCCATTGCCTGTGTGATGTGTTACCTATATTATTCTCGCATGCCAGATACTGTTTTCCATACATGCCCACACAACATGCTTCATATAGTACATCTTTGGATACCCTTAGTGAAATTACTCTCTACATCTTATAAACATGCAAGTGCCATGTCTCTTCTGTAAAATTTTGTATACTTACTACCGCTTCTCCCTTTCCCATATCTACACTCAGAGAATGAGCCTAAAACTGATGTACAAGTATCAGAGCCCTACACTAGTTAACAGATATAAATAAATGAACAAACAAACAAACAGATAAAATGTACAGAAATTAGCACCATTCATGCCCTGAGACGACCATCCCTCATGTTTTAAGTAACTTTTCCCAATAAACACTTAAACAGCATCGTCAGTCCTGTGGTTTTCAGAGGAAGTGTATGTGTGTGTGTGTGTGTGTGTGTGTGTGTGTGTGTGTGTGTGTGTGTGTGTGTGTGTGTGTGTGCGTGTGTGTCTGTGTGTGTGTGTGTGTGTATGTGTGTATGTGTGTATGTGTGCATGTGCGTGTGTGTGCATGTGCGTGTGTGTGTGCATGTGCGTGTGTGTGTGCGTGTGTGTGTGCATGTGCGTGTGTGTGTCATAATAAAATTATAATCATAATCCAAAAACAATACCCAGGTATTACCTTTACAGTTAATTTCTAAATTTCTTGTGCATTAGGAATTTCACATTTAGGACATTAAATATTACATATGTCTTTCAGTGCATGCATTTCCAACCCCTTGATTCAGACTATTGGAAAACTGAAACTGTTTAGATTGTGTCTGTATTACACTTAAATCTATTTCCATAAATAGGAGCAGCACAGTGTTAATGTTTTGACTACTGGTAAGGGTCATCCATTATCCTTTCTATGGTTCCAAAACATGCAACTTAACTTAAGGACAACTGCAAGCAAAGTACTTTTATTTTATTTTACTGTTTATGTTGAATGAAGGCAGCTTACATTTATTTAGTTTTAACTGCTTAACTGATAAGTCCTATATGAAACCAATACCCTAAAAATGATATCAATCCAGCTGTTTTCAGTAATTTTCTTTCCATGTTAAACTTTAAACACACAGAGGCCGACATATTCCTTTTTATAGGTTCATAGGTTGGTACTAGGCTATCGGAAGGCCTATGCAAGCCTAGCCATAACAATTCCCTGGAAATTTTTTCCCACAATATTTACTTCTCTGTCTAGCAGGGCGACTGACATGATCCCCGGGGTGAATTTCCTATCTCCCATCCAATCATCAAGGTTCCTTTTGAAGAGGGCCAATGAGGTGCTCTGCTTGACAAGTACGGGCAGTCTATTCAAGAGTATGGGGAGTCTCTGGGTCAGGAACCTTTTCCTCCAGCATGTTTTGTTCATTGTGATGATAAGGTTTAGATCCCTGGAGCGTGTGGCTCTGAGGGATTGGGATTTCTTTAAGTGGAGCACGTCCAACAGCTCAGGGTTTGACATGGCCTTGTATGTTAAGCAGAGATCGCCTCTGAGTAGACGATATGCCACAGAGTATAGCTGGAGTTTTTTTTAGACGGTCAGCATATGGCATCAGCTTTAGGCCTGTGATTCTTTTAGTGAGGTATTTCTGTGGCCTTTCCAGCTGTTGCAGATGTCTTGTGAGGTACATACCAAATGGGGCATTATACTCTATAATGGGTCTAATGAGGGATGAGTACAGTGGGACAATGACCTTTTTTTCTGGATGAAAAGTCCTTAGTGATGAGGTGTGCCACATAGAAGGATTTTGTGACTGTTGTGGCGATGTGGTTATCGAAAGTGAGACCACTGTCCACTTGTGTCCCAAAGTCTTTCATCACACTTTCGATGTTTAGTGTCCTGCCACCTATGTGGTAGTTCATGGGTACATGTTTTTTTTCCAGAGGGGATAACTATACATTTTTTGGCATTAAGCTTGAGCCCATGGCTTTGGCACCAGGCATATGTTTCTGTAAGGCCCTTTTATAGAATATTCACATAATTTAAGGACAGTAATACCCCCCAATACATCAGATTCCTTGTGTAAGTACATTTATTCCACAGATAGACATACCCAAAATAATTAAAAACATACAGTAGAGCTGAAACTCCCTGATTAGGAATTGAACCCTTTAACCATTTTTATACCAACCAAATCACTTATAAACTGGAGACTCTCCTTGGGACCTGCAGGGAACTGCTGTAGCCGTCTTCCGAGAAAGAAGCAAAGCAAAACAAGACAATGCAAAATAAATGCATAAGATGGACAATTGGATTTACGGGTCATCTAAAGGCATTTCCTCATTCAGTCATTCACTTTGTTAATGTGCTCAGATCAATTGAAGTCATAAGATGATATCAGACATCAAACAAATCATGGCACCAAGAAGCAATAAGGACTACTCGCTAGTCCAACACTAGCAGAATAGACAATATTATAAAGAATTCCGCTGGATATCAGACATGCCAATACTAACATAATTTAATGGCACTTCAGGACAGAAATAACAAAGCAAACACTAACTAGACAGACATTTTTTTAAATGCAAGTTT
This sequence comes from Protopterus annectens, assembly GCF_019279795.1. Taxonomy (NCBI): domain Eukaryota; kingdom Metazoa; phylum Chordata; order Ceratodontiformes; family Protopteridae; genus Protopterus; species Protopterus annectens. Next base: position 756,862,183 of record NC_056728.1, on the reverse strand, counting down.
TGAATATAGTGCTGTGCTGGCGTCTATCACAGTTAACATGCTGATGTGTGCTTCACCACCTAACCCGAATGAAGCATTTTTTCCCAGAATGAGGATTTGAGAATTGTCTGATATTGGGAAAAGTCAACCACAGAAAATTAAACAGAAAAGAACTGCAGCAATTTGAAACAAAGTGAAATAAACTGATTTAATGGTGGGAACTGGTGGCACATGGGTGTGTGTGTACGCTTGTCTGTATCCGTGTGAGGGTAAGTGTACCATACTACGTGTCAAATGCACAACTTTTACAACTGTCTTAAGAGCTGGAATAAGTAACTGTGAATGATTTTAGATGAATGGGTTAAGAAATGCAGCTGTATGAGCTAGCATTTAATTGACATCAGAATACATGTGGTATTCATTAACACACCTGTCTCTTAAGTTAAGAGTCTTAACAATGACAAATGTCAGTGGTCAACATCTCCATTCAAGTCTCCCTTAGTTACTTAATGCCAGTAGAGTCACTCAGTCCCTGGTGACAGCTCACCTTCTCTTGGTCCCCACTCCTTCAGTCTGTTTCCCGCCCCCCACCGGGAAAGACTCAGGGGCCGATTGCAGATTCTGTTCTAAAAACTGTTGGAGAATGAGTAGTAGTGTTGATGTGAGCCATTTCAAAGGTTAACTTATTCCCTAGTAGCAGTAACAACATGGTATGTAACCGCCGGCCTTAGGGTTTGAGTTCAAGGGATGTGGGACAGCCTAGCTGTGACATTTGGCGCATGCCTACTTTACGTGCTGGATATTAAAATAACTTTGGAAATTAAATAGTATCGATTTGTGCGAATGCATCTGAATCTGTTTTTCTAGCACAATCAGAGTGCTATTCATACCCCGCTTCTTTGGCGGCTTGAAAATTGGTGGTGTCAAAAGAATTAGCACATACCTCAAAGTAGATCTCTCCAGTAGCAGTGGTTACAAGTCATTTCAAACGATAATTTGTCCAGCTATTTTTATTTTAAAATTGAACAAGATTGTTTGTCTTCCGACAACAATTACTGACAGCTCTCACCAACGCGCCTAAATTATAAGAGATGGTTCATAGGTTCATAGGTTCATACTAGGCTATCTGCCCTAGGGCATTTATAATCCTAGCCAGAATGTGTTTGGCTTTCGCCACCCATTTTAAATTTATTTTGCTATGCCCTTTTTCGAGGTTAGTATACTGTGCCTCTGTCTAACAGTGACACAGAAGTGATACCCGGGGTAAACCTACGATCTCCCATCCACTCATCAAGATTCCTCTTGAAGAGAGTCAATGAGGGACTCTGCCTAACCTGGACTGGGATTTTATTCCAGAGTGAAGGGAGCCTCTGGGTTATGAATCTGTCCCTCCAGCATGTCCTGTTTATTTCAGTGCTGAGGTTCAAGTCACTCGAGCGCATAGCTCGATGGGATTTGGATTTTCTGAGGTGCAGCATGTCCATTAATTCCGGGTTGGACATGGCTTTATACATCAGGCACAGATCGCCTCTGAACAGGCGGTATGCCACTGAGTAGAGCTGGAGTTTCTTTAACCGGGCAGCATATGGCATCTGTTTGAGCCCTTTGATCCTCTTGGTGAGGTACTTTTGGGGTCTTTCCAGTTGATGCAGGTGTCTGGTAAGGTACATCCCAAAAGGGGCATTGTACTCAATTATGGGCCTGATGAGGGATGAGTAAAGAGGCACGATGACCTCCCTGATGTAGATGTGAATCCCTTCATGATTAGGTGGGCTATATAAAATGTTTTTCTAACCACTTTGGCCACGTGGTTGTCAAATGAGAGATTGCTATCAACTTGGGTCCCCAGGTCCGTAATTACTTCTTCTGTACTTAATGGATTACCACCTATGTGGTAATTTGTGGGCACTTTGTTTTGCCAAAGGGGATGACTATACACTTTTTGGCATTTAGCTTGAGGCCATGGCTCTGGCACCAGTTGTTTGTTTCTATGAGGCCCTTTTGGAGGATGTTTGTCTCGGCTGGAGAGTCGATTATGGCGCCCAGTTTGCAGTCATCTGCGAACTTGGTCAGCCACAGTCCTTCCGTGTTGGCCTGTACCTCCGAGAAATATATACCGAACAAGAGAGGTCCCAGGACTGAGCCTTGTGGGACACCACTTGTAACTGGTTTGGAGTCTGACATGGCTCCAGCAATTCTAACCATGTGGGTTCTGTCCTTGAGCCAGTTTGCAATCCATCTAGTGACATAGGGGTTTATATTTAAGCTGGTGAGCTTATCTATAATGCCCGAGTGGGGTATTGTATCGAAGGCTTTTGCGAGGTCCAGGTAGGCTGTGTGGACCACCTTCCCCTCGTCAATGGCCTTGGTGACTGTTTCAAAGAAATCAACCAGGTTTAAGAGGCAGGTTCTGCCCTTAACAAAGCCGAACTGGGTAGGATCCAGTGTCTGTAGGTCCCCAATGTCTTTATTTATGAGGTCCATGATGATCCTTTCCATAGCTTTGCAGACCAAATTATGGAAATACTTTGTTTACTTCAGAAAATGTATATTAATTCACATTCTCTAATTCTGCCAATGTCACAAGTTAACACTAATATTGTCCCTAATCCTGATCAGGAAGTAACCCCAATTATCTCTGCAGAGTGACTGTTGGAATGAAATCTGTTGTGAGCCATTTATTTGTACTGTTGAGTTAGCCTTGGGATTTGCTGCAGATAACTACAAAGTCCACTTCATCTAGTTCTAAGATTGTCTAACTCTTGTGTAAGCTGCTTTGGTGCCTAGTGATAGAACACGAGTTTGAGATGAGAATGACTATACTGTTAGTGTAAAGACTGGAGTTACTAGATGGGATATTGAAAGGTAGACATTCACAAACAGAAAATATAATAAAGGTATTGAGCTGAACTCTGTTAAACTCCTGCTTGGAAAGTGCCATTCATACTTGTGGAGTTACCGTGGAAAGTCTTTTAATTTACATATGAGGCCAACCACTGTAATGCATAATAAAAAAAGTCATACTGAAAAGGAGGTATAACAGAATAGTATGGTTGACCTTTTTGAATACTCACTTCAGACCAATAATAAGGTAACAGTAATGTGACTTTTACCCACTGATTTATAATCACCACCACCCAAAAAAAAAATCACTTGATAGTACTAGCTCTCCAACACCTCTTCCTGTAAAAAATTAATTCTTCAGTTAACACTATTTACCATTACAATAGTCGTTTAAATGTTTTTGCAGATACCCTTCTCACCTCTTGAAAGTAAATGCTTAATTCAAGGATTCCTTGTTTTTGTATATAAAGAAACAAACAACAATACAGTCTGCCACACTGAAATAATGTCATCATGCCCCATAATAACTCTCAGCTTCTGAGCATTAAAAATCACAGCCCTGGCCTTTAAAAATCAAAACACATGATCAGAAAGAGTAGGACTTTCTTATTTTTTTACAAAATATGCACTTTACATACTAATGAATCTCTGTATAAGTTTATTTTAATTACTTAATAGTATGTGTACTGATAAACAGGCTGATTTTATGAGACAAAAACATCATAAATCCAAAAGGAGAAAGGCTTACTTTAAGGGAACATAACCATGCCTATATGTAAATCATAGCAACTGAGAGCTATGAGTGCCATTTTAATTCTAAGCAGAGACAGGCAACCTTTCAAACATTTATGGCCCTAGGAACAGGATATCTTTCTGCTATCAAAACATTCAAAGAAAAGACACTCTGGAAGCTCAATGTATTCTTGCTAATGCACTTAGGATCATTAAATATCGATGCACCATTAACTGAGAAATTAATTATTATATTAATGAAAAAATGATTCCATTGCCACAGATACATTACACTACAGAAATGTAATACTGTGCATGCAAACTGCAAAGCCACTGCTTATGTACCATATAACTTGTGTAATGCAACTCCCACAGAGTTCACATACTAGTGGTAAATGACGAAAATAAAATACAGTGGACTCAATGCAAGAAAAAAATACATTGTTAGACATAAATGCTCATATGGGTGAACTACATAGTACATTTTTTAATGTACCAAGACAAACTTTCCTCAACTCTCATCACATCATAGCTCTCAAATAATCAGGGACATATTTCAAATGAATCGGGGACAAACCCAGAAAAAAATCAGGGACATTTATGAAATATTAATACTATTAACTTGAGACATTGGCAGAATAAAAGAATGTTAATTATTATACATTTTGTGAAATAAAAGAAATCTATACCTCTTACTTACTGCCATTATTTATTGAGTATAATTCACCACCCTTCCTCCAAGAATCACCAGTTTTAGGAGGGATTAAGAGGGACAGAGCTAAATTTTGGAGTCTAAATCAGGGATATCCTGGAAATCAGGGACAGTTGAGAGGTATGCATCACACGCTGGTGTCAAAAAATTGGTGCAATAAAAGCAGAGGTAACCACTCAAAGATAGTGCATTTTTCTCAACGTAGTAATTTAAAACACCACCACTTACTGCAGAAAGCAAATAGTCCAAACAATGTAATATCAGCTTAAAAAAACTGATTTTGACTTTGACAAACTGATATTTTGCCCTGCACTGCAACTGCTTTTTTCCATACTGTTTATATGATGCATCTGTGAATTACAAAAAACAGCACTTTTATCAACAGTAACACTTTAGAGGACTGCAAAGTACCAGCCCCACAGACACAATCTCCTTATTAATTGCTTACTGTCTGCAGAAAGCTAACAATTCTATGATCACATTTCCTTTAACTGTTTTGCTCCTAGCACTCACTGTTCAGACAAGAACGATTCTGTGAATGAAAAGTCATTTCAGAGGGAGAGTCAAAACTACACTGCCTGTGCAAAGTATGTTTTAATCCATACAACTCAACGTCTGGAAAACAGGGAACCATATGGCCTCTCTTACCTGATACATTAGACCCAATGGACTCCTGCACTGGAAACAATATTAGTAATCCCAAAATGAAGGTGTAACTGCTTCTTACAATACTTTCGGCGAGGGGGCCACCAAAACATCAGCCAAGTAAGTCATCATATCCATTACAAGCGAATCATGCCATTTTCCTGTAAATCCAATAAATATCCGTGATCCAAGTGCTGTTCATACATCAGGCTGCAACATGCCAATATTAGTGTTCCGGTTAGGATCAACTGAAAGGTCCTCCTCATAAAACGCGTACAGATGTCAAGTACATTCCATAATGGCTGCCTAACAACACCTCCTTAGTTATGGTGTTTCAGTCACTCGCTCGCTCACCCAACCTGATTGCAACCTCCAATCATCTCCGATCTATGTATTTGGCCCGTTGGTGACAGGTTTCTTCGGAAAGATTGATTGGGACTTCCAAAAAAAGTTGGGCTGGCGCGATTTCCAAAAAAAAAAAAAAAAAAATTGAAAAAGGGGCCGGCGCACGCCCCTGTGCCCATGCCTAAATCCGCCACTGGATGTTCAGATGTGCTTTCACTAAAATATTTAATTTGATTGTTTTTTAACCTTGGGTTTAAAAATAAGTACAATATTGCTTCAACATGGATTCTTCTTCCTTGCAGACGTTTGTGAATAAGTGTGGCTCTGTATGGGGGACCATTTCAAATGTAACATAATTAGTGTTGATCATTGTATTGTTACTGTGGCTTCACATGAGTTTTTGTCCTCATTGTGGAATTTTAAGTACTTATTAGCTTATTCCAAATCTGCAATTGGGGGAAAAAAAAGGCAGCAGACTAAATCTGTTAAAACATTCAAACACGTCAGTCTCTGGAACTACAGATGGTTCTTCCTCCTATGTAAATTCTGGTTTTGATTCAGTTGTTTAGTCTGGAGATGATCTTGGTCAGGTAAAAAGAACACCTGGATCTATGCAAACAGTTGAGACTTTTTTCCTACCCTTTTGGGGGCAACATATGCAGAAAGGGCAGTAGGAAACACTCTCGACTGCACAGATAGAGGCAGTATTTCAGGACATTCTAAATGTTTAAACATTGATCAGTGTAAGAATGTGAATGATTTACTGATGAATATTTCTCCTTACCAGCTTAGTGATATTGACTGCAGGGTATTAAATCAAGGTTTATGTTTTATTCCCTCTTATTATGTTTCCTATGCACAAGTGGTTAGTAACCTGAGACATTTTTGTCGCATGCTAAATTTATTTATTTATTTTTTTATGGAAAGCAACAGCAGCAGAATAACTGGGTTCTGGTTCCTTTTAAATACACAGGTTCAGTGTTTCATCTGGGCTATTTCCCAATAGTGAAGACATTTGAGGAAGTTATTGTTTAAGAATTATTTGTTGGAAATGCTAATGTATTTGGGAACTTTGGATATAACATGACTACAGAAGAACAGATTGTACTTAAGAATTTACAACAAAACATCAAAATAGTAGTCACTATGGCTGATAAGGGTGGGGGTGTTGTGTGGGACAGGAAGAATTATTTTGTATAAGCACACCAAGAGTTAAATGATTCCAGACTTTACTACTATGACTATGATCTTACAGAGTTTTTTTTAAACAGCAAGTGGATGAATTTTTGGAATATTGGGTAAACTCTGGGGTGGTTTTAGACTTAATGAGAAAAGAATTGCTGGTGGAACATCCAAAATCTCATTATTTTTATATCCTGGCTAAAAACTGACAGAACCCCCCTCCCCAGGTAAACCAATAGTGTTGAGATGAGGCTTGTTGAGAGAACATCTCTTTACATTTCTGGAAAATTCCTTTAAACAACTTTTACCATCTGTTAAGTCTAGAATTAAATGTACCACAGAGTCCCTTCAATTAATTTCAGCGGTACAGGCTGAATCACAGTGCTAATTACATACTCTGGATTTAAATGCCATTTATACCAGTATTCCACATGATGGTGGCTTATTAGCACTAAAGGTTTGGGTTGACCTGTGTGATTTACATCCAAGTGGATTCAGTACTTCAACTTACTAATTCTAACAAAAAACTTTTTTATTTTGAGAAGGAATATTTTTCACAGTTGTGAGGTACTGCCATGGATGCAGCCCTTAGACCACTGTATGATGACTTCTTTATGGAGTATTTTAAGGATATTTACATTTATAATACCAAACAACATTTTTAAGCATATATATATATATGTGGTGACACTACCTTGAGGATGTGTGATTGATTTGGAAGGGCAACTGAATGAACTTAACAGATTTGTGAAATATCTGAATGGTAATACTATTTTGTAGTAAAAGCACAGTTATTTGCTACCAATTTTATTGATGCTATAGTTCCCAAAATGGTAGCTGGAATATTGCACACAGAACTGCACAGAAAGTTATTCAACAAGAACTCTGTTTTGGACAGGACTAGTTGTCACCCCTCCACACACACACGCACACACACACACACACACACACACACACACACACACACACACACACACACACACACACACACACACACACACACACACACACACACACACACATTTAAAGAGTATTCTCAAATCATAGTATTTGTGGACAAAATGCATTAGTAGCAGCAAACAGGCATATACAGCAGCAGCTAATAATTTCGGACATAGATTAGTCCATAGAGGTTATAAGAATAAGGTGCTTGATGAAACACAGGAAGTGGTTGATGCATTGGATAGAACAGATATCATACAATATCAGAATTATAAAATAAAACATAATTCTGATGTTATTAGACTTGCTACCCCTTATGGAATGAACAGTTTTCACATTAAGTGGATTATTAACATATTTGCCAATGCTTCTTAGCAGTCCAGTTTTTTAGCAAATAGCTACCTGATTTCAATAATTTTAGTTACAGAAGAGGTAGGAATATTGGGCAGTATTTATCTGGTTATAAAAGTGGTACAAACCAGACAGACCTGTGATGCAACAAACTAGATGTAGTCCTTGTGGACATTGTTCTTTATGTAAACCTATTTTTAAGTGTCAGCCTTTCTCTACACGCAACCTCTCAACTGTCCAGATGTTTGCAGAACGTCCAGATTTTTACCTCATATTTTTAGACTATTCCTCATAAAAATTTGTAATTTTCTGGAAAAGCACCGAGGATTGAAATCACTAAATAATGATAGACATTCAAGTTTCAGACTTCATATCCTTCCGAAAATGCATGCTAACACAAATTCTGTTATTCTAGCAATGTTCTAAGTTTATAAGAGCAATAGTTAAAATCTGGCCCAATTTCGAGCCTTTGCCTCCCCCCCATTATTTTACTCTTTGTTCAGATTTCTTGTGCTAAGAGGTTGAGAGGTATGCATGCAATATATAACATGTGAAAGTAAATCTATTGTCTATCTTGTACGATTTACATGCAGCACTTTTTTATGTTGGACAAACCAACATAGTGTTTAAAGAACATGTAAGCACCTATTAAAGTGACATCAGTTGCTCCAGGGACAGGCATGCACTCTACAGGCATAAAAAGGTTCACCTTGCAGCTAAGTCTGTATGCATATAAATATATCAAATAAACATTTATAGAGCAGATGCAGATGCTGTAAATACTTTTTTACATACTAAAGAAAGGTTTTTGGATACTTAACCCTGGTGCACTGTATCTTCCTGGTCTCAATAAACACGTATAAATTTGTATAAAGAAAAAAATGTATTGTCCTATTATCCAGAATGAACCTGAGTTAGCCTACGTTAAGCAGGGTTGGGCTTGGTAAGCATTTGGAGAGAAGACTTCCCAGTAATACTTGTTTTCATGCCATACTGATTGGGTGTTTTCTTTTTAATTATTTTGCATGCCACTGGTGTTTATTTATCATATAAGTTGTGGCATCATGTAAAAGGAACTGATTGTTCCAGTTGTTTAGATACTGGCCTCAATAAACATCTATAATGTATATCAATAATAGAAAGAAGGAATGGGTGTATTACATGGAACAAGCCCGATCTTGCTTTTTTTAGCAGCTACACAGGTTCAAAATGTCAGGCTTGGTTAATATTTGTATAGGAGAGTGCCTGGCAATGCTTCTTTTTATGCTATAACTCTTGTGGTTTTTTAAATGGTTTGCGTGCTGTTGGTATTTATTTATTGCATAATCTGTGGTGTAATATAAAAGGTAGTGACTGTTTCATTTGTTTAAATACTGACGAATCTTGTATAAATGGCTTATCTCTCCTTTTCAACTGCATAAGAGAATAAAAGTTTGTTTTTTTATTACATCAAAGTGCTGGTTTATTTATATATATATACACACACATATATATATATATATATATATATATATATATATATATATATATATATATATATATATATATATATATACATATATATATATATCACTAACATTTATGTGTTTTGCAATGTAATGTTGCACCTCTAACAGTCTGCAAATAATTGCAGAGCATTTTCTGAAAAAGCAACTTAAAAAGCTCTACCAGACTCTGTCACAACTTGCTCTGAGGGAAAGGTTAGTTTGCTCTTGCTTTCTTGTAATTTGTATTACTTTATTGCCTTCTTTTATTTTGTATATTGTGATTTGTTTTCTTTATACTGTGTTTTACTTGTATTCTGCTTTCAATTGTATATTTAAACTAGGAAAGAGACCACAGATGTGTCTGTTGTGAGTCACACTGTAATTAAGTTTTTGCCACCCTATCACTCTGGTGCTGCTGTGTTGTTAAACTCAACTGTCTTTCTAGTTGCCTGCCCCTTATGGTAATTTGACCACATATCTCCTTCCCTCTTCCCTTTCACTGACTGTTGTGAGTAAACAAAATTATCATTTTGTGAAATCCCTCCCCTTCTACTATTTAAATTTATTGGCCATCCCACTGTATTCCTTAGAACCGGAATACAAAGTGGCCAGCTCCTTCCAATCTATCTTAGTCTTTTAAAATTAGTGGCTCTCCACTTTGATATCTAAAACTTAAATTGTCCCCTCTTTTATATCTAACTGCTTAGTGAACACTGCAGTAGGACATTAACCCATTTTCTGTCTGACCTTCAAAATCTGCAGCATCTACTCCAAGACCACCAATTATTGGACAGCCCAAATTCTGCCTCTAAGTAGTCATCTTGGAATTAATGTTCTGTTTTGCTCCTGGTGAAAGAAGGAGCACAGGGACATTACTTCCTTGAGAATGCTGATCACTTGAAAGCTTAACAGCTGCTTTGTAGGTGCCAGCTTGGAATTTGTGCTTATATTTTGCTCCTGATGAGAGAAGGAGCAGAGTGCATTGATTATTGACTGTTTCTGGTTAGGCATTGAGCATCTCTGCTTGATGTTCCTGACTGGTCTGGTAGTTATTCAAGGCATCTACCAGGAATAGGCTACAACAAGCCTAAAGACCCTTGGATCACCTGGAACAAGACTGTGGATCACCAAACAGGCTGAAACCTGCTTCTCGTCTTGGGATTGGTGGTAATGTTTTGCTTCCAGTGTGAGAAGAAACAAAGGAGCACTGTATCCCAGCAGAGTGAAGCTGTGGTGAGACCAGCACTAGTAGTAGCCAGGCAGTAGCCATTCATGTGACGCCCCTCTTTTCATCATTCTTGACAAGCTAATTCTTTATCCATAAATCATCAGGGTCTACTTATTGGTTTCCCCTCAAGTGTTTGTCAGTGTTCTGTATAGACACAGATACCCTGAGTGACATTTTTCTTCTAAAAGCACAATTGAAATTTCACCAATACCTAGTTACACACAGGACAGCTAGGTTACAGTGACAAGCATTGCCCCCAGAGTTGCAAACCGGATAGTCTTGACATTGCTTTATATTCTTACTCCAACTGTCTAAACAATAAAAAAGGGCCTGTTGTCATGGATATGAACTTTCCCACTGTCTCTGTTACTAGCTTGGTGCATATGGGCATCATGAGGGAGTGTAGAAATTCCTTCATGTTTACTTACAGTGACTTAATCTGCAAACAAACTGAATGGTATGTGAGAGATGTATTTACATAATGTCACTGGAGGCAAAGCTCTCAAATAAAAGTACTCCTAATGTCAATAGGGTTGTCAGTAGTACACACGCTGCACCCATCACACACAATTCAAAGCAGACATATAGATCCACATATGCTGAGGCACTTAAATGTAACCTTCCTAAACCCCAAAGACCTCCTAGATGATGTGCACATAACAAATGCCCTCAGCAGCCCCAAATGGACTCATTCAAAGCAACACCCACATCAACACATACAACCACATCTCATGGAGCCTCTACTTTTAAGCCCATAAGGCAAGCCACCACACAGTCTAATATTCTAGTCATTGGAGACTTCATTGTGAGACACATTAACGTCCCTCTCAACAGGCTGAGTAAGGAGAAAGTTACAGTCAGTTGCTTATCAGGGGCTAGGACCTCCACATTATGCATGAACTCAGGTCACTAGACCACAAGTACCAGTAGGACTCAGTCATAGTCCATGTGGGTGTAAATGACCTGAGATGTCCCTCTCTAGATTATAAGAAGAGAGACATCATGGAGCTCTTGGAATATGAGTCCCAGGGCTGGTATAAGCCTAGCATTGAGCAGCATTTTACCTTCTCCAAGGATGATGCCACAATACGAACAAAATATGACTGACTTTAATAATTGGCTTAGTTTCTGGTATCATTCTAAGGGGATGCAATATTTGTGAACATGAAAGGAGATGGTTAACAGACCATGCCGCTTTGCCAGGGATGTTCTGCACCTCTCCCCTCTAGGCTTTTGAACATTAACTAAAACATTGTCTTCCCCTGTAACACCTTTTTAAGCAATGCCAAAGTGAAAGTACTTCCAACATAGCAAATCAAAAACAAGAAAATCTAAAGGTATTATTGCTCAGTGCTAGGAGTCTAAGCAAAGACTCCACTCCCTAGAAGCTCTCTTAACCTAGAGAATACTAATGCCTGTATGGTCACTGAGACATGGTTTAAAGACGTGGAGAGCACATGAACAGTGCAAGGTAATAATGCCTTCCACACAATGACCAGCTACTGCACAGACAGGGACTAAAGGTGGAGGTGTCTCCATTTACATCAAAAATAAATATGTCTCAAGGCTGGTCAAACAGACAATGCACTTGAGCATCTCCATGTTCAAATCACCACAGGCAAAATCCAATACCACTTCCTCGCAAAGCTATAGGTCCCCCTCTGTGATCCAAGAAATCTATACTATGTATTTAAACTTATTGGAAATACTCAGCATCCAACCCAATACCATATTCATGGGGGATTTTAATTACCCCACTATTAACTGTGAATCCTATATGACACCAAACATACAGATATAGAGATTCCTGGATTTTGTAAACACAAACTCTCTGGACCAGATTGTCAATATGCCAACCATGGGTGCAACTGTACTGGATGGGAAACAGAAAACACACCCCTGAGATCCCACCTGTGTCCCTGCTGGACAGGGGAAACAGGTGCTGACTTTGTGGAAGCATGGATGGAATTTTTGGCTAGGCTTATAAGGGCCTCCGGGCCAATAGCCTACTATCATCCAGTGAACCTATGAACCTATCTGGTCCTAAGTAATATGGGTGAGTGCTGCACCTCCCCTAGTGTAATGTCTTCCCTGACAAGGTCAGACCATAAAATGGCCTCCTTTAAAGTAAAAATAAAACCTAGGCCCCCAGCTAACCCTGGTATATTCAGGAACTACTCTAAGACAAACTTCCTGCTATTAAGTGACAGCCTGGCAAACTTTCAAGCCCCCATGAACTCTGAGAAGAGTGCTGCATATGCAGAACTATTCACAGAAACCCTATACAAACATGTTAATAAGTGCATAGAGGTAGCAGTAACCCACCAGAAAGAAGTATAGAGCTAACTAAAAAACAAACCACCCTGGTGGAATCACAAAATCAATAGGATGCATAACAGAAGTAAGAAAATCATGACAAAAATTAGGAGGTACAGCAGCCAGCACTCTAATCCAACTAAGCAAACAACTAAGAGGACAAATAATGTCTAACAAACCCCAAAATTGAGCTGAATATGGCCTCCCAGGCCAAGGACAACCACACGGCATCCTTTAGCTATGTCTGCAACCTCAAAGGCAATTCGCAATTGTGTGCAGAGCTCATTGTAAATGGAAGCACCTATACTGAACCAGAAGATAAAGCAAGCCTACTGGCTGACAAATTTAGCTCCAACTTTACCCCTCTCTCCCCCTCAACCTTCCCTCAAGAAATATCATCAAATTTAACTCCTCCTGCTATCACTAGGGAAAAGGTCCTTAATGCTCTCTCTCTCTCTCTCTAAGGCCAAGAACACTGCATCAATGGGCCCAGGCAGTATATCTCAGGATGCCTTCTAAATAGCATTAAACATGACCTATCTGTCCCTCTGGAATTGCTATTTAACTATAGTCTCCAAACAGGCTTCATGCCTCATGAATGGAGAACAGCAACAATAATCCCTCTGCACAAAGGTCGGGCATCTACAGACCCTGGAAACTACAGACCCATAAGTTTCACGAGTCTTATATGCAAAGGCATGGAAAGCATTATCATGGAAATGATCAATAATGATATAGTAAACCTCCAACACTGGACCCAGCCCAATTTGGTTTCATTAAGGGCAGGTCATGCCTACTGAACCTGGTGGACTTCTTTGAGATGGTCACCACTGCAATGGATAAGGGCAAAATGGTTCACAATGCCTACCTTGACCTGGCCAAGGCATCTGACACACTAGCCCACTCAGGCATTGTTGATAAACTCAGGAGGTTAGGTACAAACCCTTATGTCACCCAGTTGATAGAAGTTAGACTTGCGAGTCCACCTCTTTAAAGAAACCAGTCACAAGTGGAGTCTCTCAGGGATCAGTCCTGGCACCACTCCTTTTTTATCATTTACTTCTCTGAAATCAAGGTCAATTTCAAATGGCCTTTCGCTGACTAAATTTCCAGATGATTGCAAATTAGGAGCTGTCATTGAATCCCACACTCATCCAATGTTCTCCAGGAAGGGCTGACACGGACATACAACTGGTGTCAGAGCCATGGTCTAAAACTAAATGCCAAGAAATGCATAATAGTATCCTTCAGGAAGTCATCCACCCCTGGTAACTATCATATTGACAACACAACCCTTAGAGATAACCCAGTAGTCATGGACGTAGGGACAAATAAATAGGACCTGCTGGAGAAGCAGGTATGTATCCCAGAGACTACCCCATCTGTGGAACAGGCTCCCCATCTTTGTAAAGCAGAGCTCCTCCCTATCCCAATTCAACTGGACAATTAGATGGAGAACAGGAAATTCATCCCTGGTTTGGCACTTATGTCTTTAATGGACACAGGCAGCCTGAAAATGGTTCATCTCCCAGGCCCCTGGCTCTAAATGTTTCTTCTCTCAAGCCCCTGGTTACGCTTATCAAGGGTACCAGAACTTGTCAGAGATTTGGGATACATGGCTAGGCTTAAAAAGGCCCCTGTGATCATTAGCCTAGTAAACACCTATGAACCTATAAGACTTTTTCACTGCGGCACATTCTAAATTAACAATCTTAATATTATTTTATTAACAAATCCTTGCCCTTTCTATTTCTGCTTATTATAAGTTGGTAAGTAATGTAGTTAAAAAGCCAGACCCAAGAAAGGTCTGAACTCCTTAAGGAGATATAGGTGTTAACTGGAAGTATACAAAAAGTCACTACAGGCTTGAATTTGCCCTGCTGCGGTACTTCTTCCACACCACACACACACACACACACACACACACACACACACACACACACACACACACACACACACACACACACACACGCACGCACACACGCTCACACTCTCACACATATGACCAATTTACAGTGTCCAGTCTACCTACTGCATGTTTTTGGAATTGAGGAGGAAACTGGAGCACCCAGAGGAAATGCATGCGATCACAGGGAGGACATGCAGACTCTACACAGAAGGCACCCCAGCCGAGAATAACCCATAGAAAAAAATGTAACTAGCAGCACTTTGTAAGGCAATCTCATTCAGTATACTTATTATTCTGTCACTTGGAAATAAATAACATGTATTCGAACAATCTGCAGTTCAACATCATTGGGAGTAACTATATATATATATATATATATATATATATATATATATATATATATATATATATATATATGTGTGTGTGTGTGTGTGTGTGTGTGTGTGTGTAGAGAGAGAGAGAGAGTGCGAGAGAGATATAGATATAGATAGATAATATGTATAATATATTATACATATATGATTACGTAATGAGTTATATCCACATCCACTTTCACTTTCAAACCTGTGCCCACATCCTTTATAAAACTGCTCTTAAAAACCTCAGACCATGCTCTGCTTCAGCTAATGACCCTCCAAGTGAGTACCATAAAATAGCAGTCAATAGCATTGCCTATCCTTTCTTAATCCTTATAAATAGGAAACAAAAACCAGCACGGCAGCCACGTAAGAAGTCATGGGCACCAGAACCATAGAATGAGGGGAGAGGGGGCAACCCCCCCCACGTTTACAGCTGCAAGACTTGTCAGGAAAAAGTGGATTTTCATTCACGTGTGGTAAAGGAGGACCCATGCATCACATGCTAATGCAGAAGTTAAACTAGCTAGACGGGGAAAAGCGTGGAGGTTAACTAACTCAACTACCTACACAGGAGTTGTTGTTTTCCAGTAAGTGGTTCTTTTATTTTATGCTGCACACAGGAGTCATTATGCTGCTTCTGCACACAGGAGTTTTTGTTCTTTTATTTTATGATGCAGACAGGAGTTGTTATGCTGCCACTGCACAACCTTGTTTGTTCTTTTATTTTATGCTGCACGCAGAAGTTGTTTGTATGCTGCACACAGGAGGTTTTTGTTCTTTTATTTTATGCTGCACACAGGAGTTGTTATGCTGCCACTGCACAACCTTGCTTGTTCTTTCATTTTATGCTGCACGCAGGAGTTGTTTGTATGCTGCACACAGGAGTTTTTTGTTCTTTTATTTTATGCTGCACACAGGAGTTGTTATGCTGCCACTGCACAACCTTGTTTGTTCTTTTATTTTATGCTGCACGCAGGAGTTGTTTGTATGCTGCACACAGGAGTTTTTGTTCTTTAATTTTATGATGCAGACAGGAGTTGTTATGCTGCCACTGCACAACCTTGTTTGTTCTTTTATTTTATGCTGCACACAGAAGTTGTTTGTATGCTGCACACAGGAGTTTTTTGTTCTTTTATTTTATGCTGCACACAGGAGTTGTTGCCCAGTGCTGCATCTGTCAGTGAGTGTGTGGGTGTCTGCATCTGCATGTGCGGTCATGGGTGTCTGCATCTGCCAGTGTGGGTATGGGTGTCTGCATCTACCTGTGTGGGTGTCTGCATCTGCCTGTGTGGGTGGCTGCATCTACCTGTGTGGGTGTCTGCATCTGCTGGTGTGGGTGTCTGCATCTGCCTGTGTGGGTGTGGGTGTCTGCAGCTGCCTGTGTGGGTGTGGATGTCTGTATCTAGCTGTGTGGGTGCCTGCATCTGCCACTGTTGGTGTCTGCACCTGCCTGTGTGGGTGTGGGTGTGACGGTTTCTGCATCTGTGTGTGTGTGTGTGTGTGTGTGTGTGTGTGTGTGTGTGTGTGTGTGTGTGTGTGTCTGCATCTGGGTATGGGTGTGGGTGTCTGCATCTGTGTGTGTGTGTGTGTGTGTGTGTGTGTGTGTGTGTGTGTGTGTGTGTGTGTGTGTGTGTGTACAAATGCCCCAGTTAGGAATACCTGGTGGTTACTGTTACTCAGGCTGACGC
Organism: Protopterus annectens; assembly: GCF_019279795.1. Lineage (NCBI taxonomy): Eukaryota > Metazoa > Chordata > Ceratodontiformes > Protopteridae > Protopterus > Protopterus annectens. Next base: position 756,845,464 of record NC_056728.1, on the reverse strand, counting down.
TCTGTACCTTAGGTACAAAGCAAGAGCCTGAATTCTCTAACCATACCACCACCTGTGATTCAGGGAGTTGAGACCATAGCTTTCAACTGTCCTATTTTTCACAGACTATTTGGCTTATACTTTTTTTCTGCTCCTCTTAAAGTTTGTGATTTTCTGGCAAATCAGTAAGACCTGAATTCACTAAGTAATGGTAGCCCTTTAAGTTTCAATCTTCCTATCTTTCAGGAAATACATGGTAACACAAAATACTTTATTTTAGCAACTTTCTAAGATTATGCAGGCAATATTTAAAATGTGTCCCTGGTTTTGGGCCTTTGCCTCCCCAAATAAAATTTGGCTTTTTTCAGATTTCTTGTGCTGCAAAATTGAGAGATTTAATTGAGTTTGTTTGTCTTTTTGGCTTTTCCCGGTTAGGGGTCGCCACAACGGAACTCTGGTCTGCTAATGATTCACAGCTGGTTTTTATGGTGTCAAGTTGCCAGCCCGACACCCAACCTTCAGTGAAGGCACGCCCATTCACACATGTCTTTCGGAGGCCACTCAACCACAGAGACGACATGCAGACTCCACACAGAAGGTACTCCTGCTGAGAATTGAACAGGAGAACATCTTGCTGTAAGGCAACAATGCTACTGCTGTACCACTGCGGCTGAGAGAGTTAATTGAGTATTAAGTGGACTTCACAAAGAGCTGAGATCTTTGGGGGCAGAGAAGTTTAGTGCTGCTTATGCAAAACTGCTTGCATTGTTAGTAGCACAACATGTAGTATACTTGCTTTTTATGCAGAAGGCTGTGGGTTCTACTCCCACAGTATGTAGAGGGATCACTGTACTGTGTTGTACTTTAAAGGAAGTGGATGCTGCAGTCCTATGAATATTCTCCTTTGGAGGAGTTACTTAGTAACTATGAACCTGTTATTGGTTTGCCATCCATTCCCCATTGCAAAATTACTAGCTTTTCATTTTTTAATGTAACAGGCAATTTGTTCTTCAATGGCAACACTTTATTTGTAGATGAAACAATGAAATATAAAGTTGTTTTCTAGCCACAATCTCTTCATTAGTTACAGACCCCTTTAATGTGGAATTATTTAGATGACTTACTTCTGCAGAGGTTTTACATATTTACTGATATTGGTGGATTGTAATGACAGAAGTTTGAGTGACCTTTTATGGTTGAAATTTTCTGAAATGGGTTCAAGAAATCACACACACTGCCTTCTAATTTAAGCACAGAAGAGTTTAAGTTAATTGATTATCTCAAAAATGAAGGTTGTAGGGTTATGAAACCCGACAAGGGGGGTGGAGTGGTTTTAATGTATACCACTGACTATGAGACTTATCACTACAATATGTTGCAAGACACAGAGCAATATGATTTAGTTTCTAGGAATGAGATGAATCGTGCTTACTCCAAGATTAATTTTTTATTGACTGATCACTTGCTACAAGGGGCCATTAATGAGCGGCTCTTTAACTATTTACATGTGGACAAACCCAGGATCCCAGTTATTTTTGGGATCCCTAAAACACATAAGGGTTTAGATCCACTTAGGTTTAGGCCTATAGTATCTGGTGCGGGGGGTATAATTGAACCCCTAGGTAAATTTATTGACTATGTTTTAAAGAAATTTGTTTCATCTTTACAACATGTATGTGAGGATTCGTGGGACTTCCTTAAAGGCATCAAGCCTCACTTGTTTCAAACTGATCTTTTGATGATCACTATTGATATAGTGGAGTTGTTTCCTAGTATTCCACACTCCACAGGCCTAGAATGGTTCAATGAAGTGTTAATAACAGAGGCTGGGCTTGGTAACAGGGTTACTAACTTGTTAGTGGAGTTCATGGAAATTGTGTTGGAAAATAACTTCATTTATTTTAATGGAGAAATTTATAGACATAAGAAAGGGGTGGCAATGGGTGCCCCCTGTGCCTCTCTTTATGCAAATGTGGTGCTCCACAGATGGGAGCAAACCTTTATCTTTTCAACTAGTTGGGCTCAATATATAACACACTACAGGAGGTACCTTGATGACATTTGTCTGTTATGGAATGGAACTGTTAAGAATTTTTATGATTTTATTAATTATATTAATTCTACCACCCATTTCTTGTCTTTCACTCACAATGTTAGTCGTGATGAGTTGAATTACCTTGATGTTACCCTTTCCAAAGATTACAACAACCAGAAGTTTTTGTCTAAACTCTACAGGAAGGCCTCATTCTCTAATTCATATTTACATTTTGAAAGTGGGCACCCTTTCTATCAAAAGAAAGGTATTGTTAAAGAGCAACTTATCCGGGCATCTAGGATGTCCAGTACCCTTGATTATTTTTTGGAGGAAGTTAATTTTTTTGAAAAAGTTGTTTACTGAAAGGGGTTACCCTACTCTATTAGTTAAAACCTAAGCCCAAGAAGTTACAGAGAACAGGGAATTTAAATATCCCCCGTTATTAGGAAGTGGTGACACTTTGTCTGAAGGGAATGGAAAGGAACAGCAAGTTGAGTTGTACAACCATTTCATCTATACTTATTCTAACAGTTCTCTTGAAATTGAGGATGTGGTCTTGAGGCACTGGCCAGTCCTTACTCTTCATGATGAACTAAAAAATTTAGTTCAAGAACATCCTAGATTTGTTAAAAGGAGGGATGTTAATGTAAAGGAACTATTCGAAAGGAAGCAATTTAAGTCATCAACAGGAAATCTCAGATTAGGTACTCACAAGTGTGGGGCTTGCAAGCAATGTACAGCCATTATTAATGACAGCACACTTTATATTCCAGCTAGGAAGTTCCTTTTCCACGCTGATTGTTACTCGAACTGTGGAACAAAAGGCGTAGTTTATTTAGGTTTATGTATATGCTGCTTTAGTTTTTATGTAGGGAAAACGGAAAGATCCCTGAGAAGGAGGATCTACGAGCACCTATACGATGTCTCTAAGAGCAAAGAGACTAGTGCTTTTTACAAGCATTCTATCCTTTGTTCCAACATGGAACTCAAATTTATGGTTCTGGAACAAGTAACACCAGAAGCTAGGGGTGGGGACTGGGAGACCAGGCTGGAGTACAAGGAGCTCCTCTGGCAGCACAGATTAGATGCTGGTAAACCCCCAGGTCTTAATGAAAATATTAATATTAATAGTGTCTTGAAGTTAAGGATGGCCCGATTATGAATAATCTTATTTATTTGTTTGAAAAGATGCACACAGTTTATTTTCACTGTCATTATTGAATTAATAATTGTTTTTAATAAGATTTGGCAAATATCACTTTGCACACTCACCTTATTTTTAAAGAATTTTCAGTGTAATTATATCACGGCACCTTGGCTAGTAAGATTTTGTCCAACTCGTACAAATTTACACATTTGTGTATTTTTAAGTGGTATAAAGGATTTAAAGTGGGACGAGAACTTTGAAGTGACATGTATTTTTATTCCTAAAGGATGGTCAGTCATACACATGGAATAATTTTTTAATGTTTTTTTATTGGTTTTATGCAATAAGGATTATGAGTGCTGTACAACTATAACATCTTCTATTATGTTATTTTTAACAGTATGAACTCAAAAAATGAATTTTATTAACATGTTTGTATTTAATACGACGACTATTTATTAATTATGTTAATGAACTAACAAGTCACACGATTCATTACTATCTATTTAATGATGTTATTTCATTTAGGTGTTCATCTTGAGAAAGCTCGGTATTAACCGAGCGAAAGCGCTTGATTTTATTGTGGATTTTGTTTCGTGGTGGTGAAATAAAGATCTGATGTTTTAACATCACTGTTCCTGGTTTCTGTCGCTTTTGGACATTTGGATTTTTCTTGGTTCTTGTTGCTGTTTGTTGTGGTTTTAATGTTACATAGGCAATTTGTTCTTTAATGGCAACACTTTATTTGTAGATGAAACAATGAAATATAAAGTTGTTTTCTAGCCACAATCTCTTCATTAGTTACAGACCCCTTTAATGTGAAATTATTTAGATGACTTACTTCTGCAGAGGTTTTGCATATTTACTGATATTGGTGGATTGTAATGACAGAAGTTTGAGTGACCTTTTATGGTTGAAATTTTCTGAAATGGGTAGTTTTGTGATTATTGGTGCATACATTTTGTTTCATTGCTTACTAGAAGACTGTTCAAAATTACAAATTTAAAACACATTATAACAAGTGGTGCTGTATTATACAAGGAATATAATTTAATACAGTCAGAAAGGTGAATCAATAAATGCCTACATGTATGCATGGCCCTAAAAATGTGTAAGGAGCCTATGGTTTGAAAACAGCCCAGAGGTAAGCTAGTCCTCCACTGGCCAGATGCAAAATGAATGTGGGTTTTCATGCCATTTCAATGAATGTGAGTTTCAAGGGCAGAGAAGTTTACTGCTCATGCTAAGTCTGTTTTCATTGTGAGACAGTATTGTTTGTTTAGCAAATGGCTCAGTGTTTGTCTGAAACTCAAGTGTCTATCATTATTTAAGTTTTCCAGTCATAAATTTGCCAGAAAATCACACAATCGGGGACAGTCAAACATATGTTCTGATCTCTCAACCTCTTAGGGAAAGAATTGGGAGAAAATGTGAAAGGCTCAGAATCATGGGCAAATTTTAAGCTTTACTCTTGTCACCAAAGCAATGGATGAAGGTAAAAAAAAGTAAAAGGAAACACCAAAGGGCTTTGGCCAACTAAGTTTGAAATGAATGCAAGCTAGGAGCAGTTATTGAATCCCCAAATGACTTAACCATCATGCAGGAAGATTTGTCCCAAACAATAACTGGTAGCAGAATCATGAATTGAAACTAAACTCCAAAAAATACATTATCGTATCCTTTGGGAAGTCATCTACTCCAGGGAACTGCCAAATTGACAATGCCCCCTGAGAACTGACCCAGTTGTTTGGCATTTGGGAACTTGTGCATACAGTGACCTAACCAACATATGCCCAGAATCATAAGAAGGTCTTTCTGTATTGCACAGCTTATAAACAAATTGATTGTGACTAGATCTAGAGATGTTACTGTCCCCCTTTACAAAGTCCTCATTAGGTCAGTCATTTTGTATAATGCCCACTTTGGCATGAATCTGTCCAGACCCATGCAACAAATCGAAATGCCCACAGAGATACCTTGCTAAAAGGATACAAGTCCTAAAAATAGGTCTTGCGTGGATCACCTCAAAGATTAAGCACTATACTCAGTATCCTACAGAGTTCTTAGAGATGACTTGTCTGGCATACAAGGCATCATCCAACAGAATACATACAAACCTACTGAACATCAGCAAGTCAAATGGCATCAGAAATACTCAGTCCAGGTATCAAAACTGAATGTTGTGGAGAGATGGAGATATATATATATATATATATATATATATATATATATATATATATATATATATCACAGAGGCTGCCACTGTTCCAGAACAGAGTATCCATTCAAGTAAAACAAAGCTCATCCCTGTCCATAATCAAATGCAACTTGGATCTAAGGATGGGTAATAGAAAATGTTCTTCAGGATTGCACTAATGGATAGAGGCAGTTCTTAAATGCTTCATCCCTTACATGGGTCCCCTCAAATTATCTATGGTATGATCACAGTTATTCTCACTAGGGCTAATATACAATTATCAGCCATGGGATAGGTAAGACCAATCAGGAAATGTTAATTCAACCACCAAAAGGGAATTGGCTAAGCTTAAAATGTATTCCAAGTGAACCTATGTTGTGGTAGTAAACAATTTTAAAAAACTGCCCTTTTTAGATCACTAAGTGTCCCTCTCACCCTCCCAGTTGTCAACAGCTTCTGGCACCTATGGTGCAGTAGCTGGTGCAGAGTGCAGTTGCAACTGCATCACCACTGTCTGTAACATGGTTTATCCTACAGAAAAAAAGAAATGAATAAAAAAAGCAACATAATTACAAAGAAAAGGAAATAATGGAAAAAAGATAAAGGCACAAATATAACTATTCAGTTATATGTTGTACTGTTTACTAAAATATTACATTACAAGGAAAAAAACAAAACAAAAAGGAAAATATATAAAATTAAAAATTAATAAAATGGTTTGGTTATATTGTGCACAGTTTATTAAAATACTTCATTAAATGAAAAAAAAAAACAATACAACAACAAAAGAAAATAATAATAAAAAAAGAAATGGAAAGCATGAGAAAAGAAAGAAAAACACGAAAATAAGTTTAGTTATATGTTGTACAATTTATTAAAGTGTTGCATTATTGCCAGCAATGTGCCAGACTTATCCTGCTGCATGGATAGCATTCCTTGACTCCTCTGGAAGACAGTCCTATTATCTGTTGCCTCATTGGGCACCACAGAACATAAAACAATCAATAATTAGCACAGCATATCTCTCACAAGAGAAGGCAGTAACAACTATAGCTGCTAGGCCTACTGTACAGTTACTCACAATAACATGGTGGATCTACCTTCCTATCCTCTTCTTTCCACTGGTGGAGAAGGTCTGGGTGGTGCCTCTTCTGGTCACTACATTTATGTCATTTATGTTGGCACTACTCCCCAGAGTGAGTTGTGATGGCAGCATAGCTCATCATCTTGGCAGGCTGGTGCCAGGATTCACCTTTTAAAGTGGGCTATCTTAGTCTTCCAGCAGGGATTCCGAAGGTCCCTATGCAGCAGGTGTAGAAAATTTTGCATACCTTTATGCACCAGGTGGGAGCCTTTCCTGAGTCTGTGCCTGCAAATGCAATGTCAACTAACTAGGTCAACTCCAAGAGAAAAAACATGGTAACCAGTACACATGGTCAAATGTTGTGGACACCATGTTATGTGCTTGGTACCAAGATGCCCATTAACAACAGTGTGATACACATGGTCAGTAGTGTTAGAAAATAGTGTTGCCAGGCTGCACAAATAGAACAGGTTATAACTGCTGGGAGACCATCAACCTGACAGGGCACAAGGGACAGGCAGAGGGCCAGTACCCTGAAAGCCATAATAATGTGGCAGGAATGTTGCATTTGGATTGAGCAAGCATTGCAATATAGAAGTAGCTGAGAACCATTAGAAGCTCTGTATGAATTGCAGAAGGAGTTAATTCTGGGCACATTGCGGGTGCTGTGAAGAGCACTTCTAACTAACATCCAAGATTGAAACAACAGTAATTTGATGAACTTTCATTATACTTTGACTTAGGAATGGGGACCATTCCTGTCATGATATTAGAAACCCAGAAGATTTGGAGAAATTAAAATGGATACTATTATGAGTGATATGCTGCTGATGTCTGTGGGACCAAGCCACTAGGGATTCTGTAGGAAGCAAGGTATAAATTATATGCGTACCAGATGTGGGAATCATGGGAATTGCCTGTATCATGTGCATATTCATTGTATGTAATACCCGTGCACTGCACAACAACCAGTAGTCAGATACACAAAAGCTCTTGTCGTTGATATACTGGATGCTATGTTCAGCAGATGTGTCCTGACAGCAATGTGAGTGCAGTCAGTGCTCCCAGGACTTTAGAGAAAGGGGTTGTACCACAGAATGGCTGCATAGTGGTGGTTCTTCCTGTAATGTTTGTGGAACCAAGTATCCTCCTCCACGTGCTGTAGCCTCAAGTCAAGGCACTACTATAAGAATTACAAGGCTGATGCCTGCAAAACCCCAAACATGTCCTCTGTCAGACACTAAAAGGAGTGTTAATGTTACACAGATAGGTGGTCCAAGCATCCCCCCTTGATCTTTATTCCATGCAAAGACAGCACATGCCTTCTATAGCCTGTATGATGTCTCTGTCTACCCAGCAATAGTTGACAATGTCCTGGTCATGGAGGTGGTGGTATATCAGCCTTTGACAGCCTCTTCTGTGATCTTAAGCATGATGGTATCTAACACTGTGGACGCTGGCTTCCAAGGGGACCAGTAACATATGCTGATGAGCTACAGCAATGCTATACCACGTAACAATACACCTGTAAACTGAAAAATAATGGTGGAGAGACAAACTGATCACTATGGCTCATTGTGCTAATTTTGTAGATTTTGAATCATGTCACCATGTGTGATTTCATCATTTACATATGCAATGGCTATAATTTGTATGTTAACATTCATTTGCATGTCATCATGTAGTGATTTGCATGTGATATATACTGTGCTACGGTCCCTCTAGTACAACTGTATTACGTGTTCTCTGAATTGCCCCCATCCTGCGTGTTGCAGCTCAATATGCTTTTTCCCTTAATGCCCTGCACTGTTTGTTTCTGATTACTCCCCACTAGCTCATACTTTCGTCTTTTACTGAATATGTGAACATTTATTTACCTATCGATGGAGACTTTTCAAAATAAAAGAGGAGGGTTAAGGGCTGTGTTAACACTCTATACTTGCAATCTAAACATACATTTTCCCATTCTAATTAAAACAAATCTTAAAAAAGAAAAGTCCCAAAATATGGTTAACAGTAATAGCTGTTTCTCAATCTTTCAAACACATTGTTGTTATTATTTTTATTCCTTTCCTTATACAAAACCATTAGTGAAAAAAAAAACATGTAGCAAAGAGCATAAAATCCTGGGCTCAACATTACGGCTAGACCATCTCTCACAGAAACATTAAAACATCTGATAAATGAATTTATCACTGATTGGCATTGTTGCTGTAAGGTTCACTAATCTGTGCTGAGCCATTGCTTCCCTTACATCTATCCATTGTGGTGACATCTAGTCAGTTTTACCATTTTAGTAAACTGCATTGCAAACATACCTCTCAAATGTACAGATTTTTGCAAAATGTCCAGATTTTGCCTTGTATCTTTGGTCTGTTTTTCATAAAATTGTAGTTTTCTGGCAAATTAGTGGCAAATCATTGAAGACTGAAATTAGAAAATAATGACAGACATTTGAGTTTCAGACTTCATACCCTTCTAATGTAAAACCTGTTATTCTTTCAACTTTTTAAGTTTGCAAGAGCAATATTTAAAAAGTGTCCCTATTTTTGGGACTTTGTCACACTTTTGTTAATGGCTTGGTCCAGATTTCTTGCTCTAAGAGGTTAAGACGTATGATTGCAAATGGAATCTACATACTAAACATTTATTTGCCCGTTGTGATTAATTTTACCTGTATTATGTGAGTTCTCAATAACCTGTTCTGATATTTTGCTTCATCATTTTCTGATTTGTCTCTTATTATTTATTTTAGTGGCACTCTGTTGCTAACAGCAACCAGCTCTTTCATGTATGGATTTATATTTATAAGTGCTGTCTATGTACTACCTATGTCATGTTTTCTTTTCTTTTTGGCCTCATATGAAAAAGGGTTGAGTACTGTTAGCACTGCCCACTTAAGAAATACAAATAAACAATTATATTTTACATGACTCTATATGCTAGTATCTCTTCTCCCAGTGCAGGAAAGACTAGTCAGCATACACATGGCATACACACCAAGATATTCCACAGGAGGTGTCAGAGTTAAATAACCCAACAGCTAAAAACAAGATTCAAAATGCTATGAAGAAGAGTCCAAAGAACATTCACCTAGCACATATGGACTATTCAATGTATATATTGCCCTTCAAGGTCAACTGTTGCCTTACTTTGCTAGATACATACGAGATATTGTTAAAAAAAGGTTCAGTGCCATCTCCTTTCCTAAGTCTGTCATCACAGCGCCACCAAATCCTGATAAGAAATCAAAATATGACAGCACATTTTAGACCAGTCTCTCTCATCTTAGTAGATTGCAAATTATATGAAAAACATCTAGATAATAGATTTATGCTTGTAACTTTAGACACGAATCATAAGGACCAGACTGGTTTGTCAGGCCTAGCATACGTCATACATATGACCCTACTGGACTAGACTCAGGTATATTCCCCTCTTCCTTAGTTAGATCCTGCTATTCATTTTGAAAAAGCTGAAGAAGCATGGCATCAAAACTATTTTATTACAGAAATACAAGCCATAGGCCGCAGGCCTTCTGCTTCCATTTTGACCAGTAACACTATTTTACTACCATTTTCCCTGAAAACAAAGGAGCAGAAAGGTATGTCAGTTGTCTTAATTACTGTTCCAAATGTTTACTGAAACAATGACAAGTAAGGTTACAAGTGCACCAGAGGTTAAAGGATAGGACTATAAATAAAATCAACCAAGATTAAGCTCTTTGTCGATAATTCTTTTTGACTTATGTTTAATCTATCAGAACTGAACTCTGTTGTAGGCTTGAAGCTAAATTTACAAATTAAGAGGTCATATCCATTATTAAGTCAAGAAAAATACTTTAGTCAATGGGCAAAATGAGTTACTTTAGTTGTGATAAGGGAGATCTTAAGTGACTTGGTACATATCCTAGATTCTCTGGTTAAACAAATGAGGTCATATTAGACTCTCTTAGTTAAGTTGCATGAGGCTTTACTATAATGTTTCTGTATGTTTATGTTCACTTTTCAGCAACTTCCATCTTTACCACATAAAGGATGGCAAAAAATCTTTTTTTTTTTATTGTTCACCTGAGTTTTGGGTGCCATATTATCTCCAAAAGCACCCTGTACTGGAATATTAAGAAGTGTGTTTTGAGGTTTAATTGGTCTCCAGCACTTAGCCATTGCATCTGATATAAACACTGCACTAAAGAAGGCAATGCATAACCCTCACCCCAAATAGATATTATTGGTGACAGAGATGACAGAGATGACAGAATTACCTTCTCATTTATTCATTATGAAACTTACGCCTAAACTTCCAAAAGTCTAGACACAATGCTATAGTGTACTGGCTACTTTTACCACTTTGTATAAAATCAAAACCTTGCTAAAATAGGTAAAAATAGGATTCCTCTGGGTAATGAATCATACGTGCAGTGTCACTCTGTATATTTATTTATATAATACTTATTACGTGAAGAAATGGGAACAACAAAGGATTAAAATGTGTAAAAATATATAAAACAGTGATCTAGCTTACTTTATTCCTTCAGAGAATGTATAAAAAACTTGTTCCTCAAAAACATAGTTTTTGGAAATATTTGTAATTGGACAGTGCCATTCATACACAATAATCCATGAAGATATCCTGAACTAAAATTCACCAGTAATAGTGGAAATTTATAGATCAAAAAAATCTGAATTCTCTCCCTGTTAATTAACTAGAAAAAAATAAAAGCCAGTATTAAAAAATACTTATCCATAATTGATTCATACTAAAAAAGTACAATTCAGAAAAGGCTGTATACCTAAGGAGGGTCAGTATAGACTATAGGTTACAGCAGATTATTGACTCTTTAGTCCTGTTGTACAGAAAATAATTTCTTTAAGAAATTGATGCTTGGTAAATCTAATTTGATTTAGGTTACACTGGTCTTTCTTTCTTCCACTATTAGTCACAGTAAAGGTGTCACTGAGGTTGTTGAAACATCCGGTACATTTATTTATTTAAATTTGTTGATGAGGCAGAGCACTGATCCAGAATGGATCTACCTCAGACTCAGTCCAAGTGTACAGCACCACAGAGATAAACAACTGATAAATACAGAGCATAAAACAGAACATGTATATATAATGTAACATGATTACAAAACGTTGAAGGGAATATACAGTCAAAACAAGTGACTCATGAAATTCTAGTAAGGATTTCAAATTTAGGAGGGTCAGGAGGGATATGAAAAAATAGATTAAGAGGCATTAGAGTAAAAGTTAGGAAGGAGATGGGTAGCATACATGTGACAGAGCTGAGAAGTAGTGATCATTACAATTAGGAAGGAGAAGGGGTTCCTAGATATGATATATGTGATAAATAGTAGCAGTAGAATAAACTGCAATTTGTTAAATTTGATTAATGAGATATGGGAGGAGAGGCAGAGTGGAAGGAGAGTGAAGAAGAATGATAAAGGAGAGAAGATGGAAGAGAACTGGGTGCCACATTTGTGTGCTATGGTTACTGTTTTAAAGGATGTATAGGTCATTTATGTGGCAGTCCTAGGTTATCCATGGATTGTTGAAGTGGTGGCAGGTGGATTTTTTCTTCTGCAGGTATTGTTTCAACATTATTTCAGCATTGGAATCATTGGAATTGTAAGGAAGTCTCACATTGCTGGTGTGTGTGTGTGTGTGTGTGTGTGTGTGTGTGTGTGTGTGTGTGTGTGTGTGTGTGTGTGTGTGTGTGTGTGTGAGTGTGTGTGTGTGTGTGTGTGTGTGTGGGGTGGCTTGTCAGAGTTTTTATCCAGCAACTGAGAAATTATAATTGCTACAGTTTTTTATTTGACAATGCAGAATCCAGGAATGTAGTAAACAACACAGGAATCTGATGTCATATATTCATTCTCTTATTATGAATTTGCTTAGTAGATATGGGAAGGAGTATTGATTTACCAGTTTATACATTAGGGTTACTTTCCTGTATTGGGAGGCATTTGGAATTCTTTAAAGGACAAAACATTGATATTATCTTCTAGGTCCTAGGATGATGATGTGACATACTCTCCTAGCTATTGTTTACAAAGAAGTAAAGTTTTTCTTGGAGGCTAGTAAGGGAAGGACAGATTCTAGTTGCACAGTTAAGATCTATTTGCCTATGGATTCTCTTCCAGCTGTGAACAGAAAGGGAGATATTTTCTAGGCTCAGATTAGGGTTTTATGTATTTTTATTTAATTTTTTGAATATGAAATTAGACATTTAGATAAATATGCTATGTTAATAAGTCACTTTGCATATTCTAAGCATAACCTGAACTCAACTGAGGACTTGCTGGGGCTACAGTTTTTGGTGAAACATATGTAGTGTTGCAGCTCCAGCTGTATGTCAGGCCTAGTATTGCAGGTAGAAAGCCTACCTGTAATACCTACGCTAACATACAGGTGGAGCTGCATTGTCATTGGACCATCCAGTGCAAGAGTTCCACTTTGGGGCAGACTGGTGAATTCAGACATGACAACCATCATGGCCATCATGCCTGCATCTGCCTCATTCTGGAACAGGGATGGGCATGCAAGGTCACTAGCCCACCAGGGAAGTATATCATCTTTTTAAAAATGCAGGATACTGCGAGCCATTATCACAAGGGGCTTGGGGAGTGGTTTGCAGTATGCCAAACCATGCAAACTCATGGTTGCATGCTCCCCCAAACCTACATTACACCTTTATCTGTATGTAGAAAGTGGTTCGGCAACAATCAGACTTCAATCAGGTTCAGCATCTGTGCTGCAACTCAGTTTTGTGTAGTACCAAGCCCTACATACAGGTGTAGTTTTCATCTCATTGAAAAGATAATTAACTTTAAGTTAATGGGCTTCTCCAGTAATTCAGCTGTGTAGATTGGTGAAGCTTGCCAACATGCAACACAAAATTATTTCTGTGTGGAAAGCCTCGTTCCTGTTTTGGAATCAGGCATATGTTTTTTGTAGTCCTCATTAACATATGCAGAATAAGATTGTGAAAGCCTTATTTTTTTGGACTCAAATGTGGTATAATTGCTTGGCATGTCTGTTACTCCAAGCCCATTTCCTTTCGGAATCCAACTCTAGATATAGCTTTAAATATGAGAAAAAAAGATGTCCATTGTTTAATAACTTTCATGGAAGCTGTGTCAGAAAGAATTATTTTGCAGCTATGTGCAAGAGAAGAACTAAAATGTAACCATTAGTGTGAAAAATTAGATAAGAGTGTGTATGTTCCTTTAAGAGCTATTCCAGTCCATGGGCATGTGCATATAAGTACTGAGCATATGCAAACAAGAGTGCCATTTTGTAGTGAGCAGCCAGTGTAAGCATGCATGTGTGTAGTAGTCAGTCAGTCAGTTTGTTTAAATTTAATGTTACCGTTCTATATCCTGATGTGTTTGTATATAATAAACTACTCAAACGAACACCTAGCCTCATTGTCTTATAGAACATAACCAAGATGAGTGACATGGTGTCAGAATGGGATGCAAAGCAAAACTTCTTCTTCAAGATCATGAGGCAGGCAGTTACAGTTGGAGGAATATACAGGAGTCGATCATCCCTGCTGAAACGACTCGCAAACAGGTCAGACAGATAAATCCAGGTACTAAAATTCATTTAAATGATTTTTTACTCAACAAACATAAAACAAATCATTAAAACTGTTCAAAATGACTTTCTAATTAAACAAAATGTTCGAAACTATGATGTAATGATAAAAATACCCAAAATGCTTACAAAAGTGCTTGAAATAACTTCTGAATCACATCTGTATAAAAAAGAAAAAAATGACCATTTTTTTACTGTGCTTTTTTTTTTTGTATTAACTAAAGCTATTCGAGATATCTGAAGTGTGCAAAGTGTGCTGTATTACAGTACAGTACAGTTATTTTGCAGAATACGGTCATTTCGAAGAGTTTATGGTATAACCGAATATTTTTTTGAGTACTGGTATATCTATATATCTGTGTGTGCATTTCAATATAATTACAAGAGCATTTGCTGGCATGGCAGAAGGATTTTGCAGACCTGCTCCACTTGTATTTGATCATAATGCTGCTGAAAACTGAAGAGTGTTTGAGCAAGAGTACAATATTTTCATACAGGCTGCTTTTTCTGATAAAGACGTTTGTACAAAGGCATTTATTCTGCTTAATTTAGCTGGTTCAGAAGCCATTGAAAGGGAGCTTTCATTTGTGTATGACCAGCTGTGTATTCAGTGGAGGGGAAGACCGTCATATTGTGGTACCGGGTGAAACCAATATCCTGAGTGCTTAAAACATAAATTTAGAGAAATGTGTAACCCCTAAACAAATATTACAATGGAAAGGCACATATTTTACACAAGAGATCAAAAGCCTGGTGAAACATTTGCAACATATATAACTGACTTGAGAAACAAGGCAAAAACATGCAGATTTAGTGATTTAAGAGATGAGTTAATAAAAGACAGGTTTGTGTGTGGTATTAAAGATGATGTCGTGAGAAAGATTTTGCTTTGAGACAGTGATTTAACTTTGAATAAGGCTGTAGAGATTTGCCAAATTTATGAGCTCACAGAAAAGCACTTCTATGCTTAAAATGAGATATGCATTGTTTCAGCGCCTTCCACTGCTAGTGTTGAAAGTATGCAGGATGAGGCTAATAGATAAAGGCCCAAGGGTGTGGCAGTTTCAATGAAACCCAGAGCTAGAGCCTTGCTAGCAAGTCCAGGGCAGCTTCAGATGCTCTGTGAAGCAGAGGAGTGAGTCAGAAAAACATGACAAGCCTCATAGTCAACTATCATAATTGTGGTTGAGATCATGATCCTAAAAGAGAAAAGTGCTTAGGTTTTGATCAGCAATGCCATACATGTAAAAAGTGGAATTATTTCAAAAGGTTCTGTAAATCAAAAGGGACACATTCTTTTATTAAAAGAGAGCATTCAAAGAGGCAAGTTGATCAAATAGAAAGCTACGACCCTACTTTTTATGTTGATGGTGTATAAAATACTTGGTGAAACAGTCAATTCTGTAGCTTTGCAGGCAAAGACTGAAGTATTTTGCACTGTTGTGATTAATGGGAGACCTGTAGAGCTCAAAGTTGATGCTGTTTAAAAAGTGCAATGCTATGTCAGCAGAAATGTTTACCAAAGTAAGAGCTAGTAAGAAGCTTGATCTGGCAAAGGGTGCAAAGCTTATTGCTTACGGTGGTGAAGAAATTCAAACCAAAGGCTCAGTAGTGCTTTCATGTTACTCTACTGGGAACAGCTATGACTTGCAGTTTTACATAGTCACGAGACGTGCAGTCATTGTTAAGGCTCAGAGATAGTTTGAAAACTGGACTGCTTTCATTCAATGCAGAAGCCCACCATGTAACCACGTGTAACAATGAAAATTTCACACAAACTATGTACAGTTTTCAGCAAATAACCTATATTATAGAAAATGTCTGTACCATATACTGTATGTCATTCAACGGTCCCAAACAACTTATCATATTTCAGATTCTTAGAACTTTGCCTGTACAGTGGAACACAGAATATGCACATGTTCAAGGACATATAACTACCAAAATGAGATGGACATGTGCAGGGTAGTATGTCCAAGAGATTGTCTAAGTATTTCTAACTACTTTGCAATAAATGTAGTTATTTGTGCTTTTCAAAGTGTCAGTGCAACAAACAGAAGACATTTATCCTATAGGAAGGACATTGAGAAGTACAGAAAGAACAGAACAAAGACCGCCACATTCTTCAAGTATCGGGTATTTGATACCATGATATCAAAGCCAGGTATAGTGTTTCATCTTGAAATTGTACTGAATTAATGAACAGTAATTTGAACAACATAAATGGGGTAAGTGGACAGTGCAAAATGTATGAGTCAATGACAAGACTTGGAATTCATTTTTTCTGTTTGAAATAAGAATCATTGGTATATTTATTTTACAAATTGACATTTTTAGTGGAGGATGACTAAGGGGTAGGTAATCAATGGATGGTTTAGTTTTACCCCAGATGTGTCCATAAACAAGGGTGAATCTGAAGTTCCTTTATAGGTTAATTTGTATCCCATGTTATTGATATGAAGAGTATGATAGGTTTTTGAGTGCACTGTTCACTAAATTGCCATCAGAATGCAAAGCTGCATATGTAAATGCTAGGAAAGACTCTTTCAATTGTATATGTAAATACTGTAGAGACAAACTTACACAGTTTTTAATGTACAAACTGATAAAAGGAAAACATGACTTGTGGGACTATTTGGGGACTTGATTTGGACTGGAATATGGAATTTATCTGATGGCATTTGATGGCATTTCAAAGTCAGGTAACCATAATGGAAAAATCTCTTAACTGATAATGCATATAGCATTGGTCATATGTTACATCAGAAAATGAAATAAACTCTTTAGAGAACTTTTAAAGAATCTCTATGATTGTTACAATTGGCCATTTCATAGCAGATTTAAATTAAAGAACTATATTTTCTTAATTTATTTACTGACTTACTTTATTAACGTGGTGGGTTCCACTATGCCACTGACCTCTCTTCAGTGGAAGATCCAAGGTGGTATTCATATTATGAAACATTTGGCCAGTCACTGGGGAAGTTAAAGGTTAAAATAATTGCATGAGTGTAAATATTACAAGAAAACAGCCCAGTTGCTATTGGAAAATATTATGGATGTGCAAAAATATATTGAACTAGAGGAAGAGATGTGGGAATAAAGTAAAAATCCATGACTATGCTTTTTGCAAAGAAATAATAGTAGAGACAATCTATACACATTTCATAGGTTCATAGGTTCATAGGTTAGTACTAACTATTTGCAAATATATCAGAATTTTTTTGCATAAGGCAGTTCCATAATTATAGAGGATGTTACTTGCAGAGGTGTGACATAAATATAGAATATACAAGGAACTACATATAGCAGAATGAAGAACTTGAAATTATTTGGGTAATACCTCAGCTACAAATGACAGGAAAAAAGATCAAGATATCTGTTGACTCTGACTTAGAAATGCAATTACTGGAGGATGTTAGAGTTTGAGCTTGTTCATGGTAAAAATCATCAGTCAAAATAAAAATCCAACGTTCGCTTTTCCCAGTAAGAAACATGTTGCTTTCGAGGCTTAATGCCCAAAGCTAACATGATTATAGTAGCAGTCAGACGAGAGGTCAACAGCTAGACAGAATAACTAAATCACACTTTGTAATCAATGTAAAGGTAATTATATATTCATTTAATGTGCAGAAATAGAATTGCATGAATACCTTAAACACACACACACACACACACACACACACACACACACACACACACACACTCACATATATATATATATATATATATATATATATATATATATATATATATATATATATATATATATATATTCTAGTTGATGTATTATCTAGTATTTTAGAGATTTAAATATATGCTCTTTCCCTTTTTTGTTGGCATTTCCAGTGCAGATTTTATAGAGCGTCTGTTTCATTTTTGAATATCTTGAAGATACATTAGGAATGGCAAAAGCTCTAGTTGTATATTTAACTAATCTTTAAGCATTGTATTGTACCTCCTTGTTACAACACATATCTCAAAATCCTAGAGAAAGCAAATTGTACCCAGTTAAGTTATATGACATGAGGGTGACAGTCACATACCTGTTATATAACTAATTAAGTAAATTTGATCTACTTCACAGGTTATGGGTGCCTCCTCTCAAAATCTCTTTGATTCATCAGAGTTTTAGATTCAATATTTTGTGAAACAATACATCCTATAATATTATTTTTTGGTTTCATTCACTGTTATAGGCCTAACATTGCTGCACTGTATTTCTTTAGGCAAAGTTATTTATTTATTTATTTATTTATTTATTTATTTTACATTTGTTGACTGGGCTAGTCTGGCTGGATACATGTCCATTTTCAGCAGAGGTCCGAGGAGAAAAGCTCCACTATATACTGGTACATTGCATAAAATACATTACTATAAGATACAACTTATAAGGATCAAAGAACTAATTGAATGCAGGATATTAAAAATACAGAAGCATTTTTACAGAAATGTACAGTTCTTAAATTACATCATTTTTACAGAAAATGTATAATACTTAAAATACTAAATACTGTGTAGAATTCCTAATCCCATATTATTACGAAAAGCAGGAGTAGTAATTTTGAAAAGAAAGAAAGAGGTAGCACATACAAAGGTCTATAACAGAGAGGATAGTGGGAGGAGAGGGAAAAGAAAGAAAGTAGTAGATATGGGGATAGAAGGAGTCCAAGGGCAGAGGCTAGTCTAGGTAGTAGCTTAAGAGATAGGTTAAAGATCAGAGTAGATGAGATGATAGGGTAGAGTGAAGAAAGTTAGTCAGGTGTACCACAAGAACAAAGCCAGTGTTCTTGGAAGTACAGTTTAATTTTATGTTTCAAGAGAGGCAAAGAAGTAATTAGTGTTATATCCCTAGGTAACAGATTCCATATCCTACCTACAGAATTTGTGAAAAGAGCGTTGCCAGCTGAGTTGTTGGACTTTATAGAACTGGCCAAGAGTTTACAGGAGGATCGAAGGGAGGTAAGATTGTTGTAAGGGATTAATAGTTGAGAGAGTATAGGGTTGTTTCCAGGTTGGTGCAGTATTTTGTGGGCAATAGCAAGTTGTGAGACTGTAAGGTAGTTTTGTAATTCCAGCCAGCCTAAAAGTCTCAAATTATGACAGTGATGGGTTCTGAAGGGGTTGCCTGTGGCGGGCAATGTTATTGTAGCAAATGGCTAGTTTGTTTAGGTTAGCTTTCTTAAGGTTGGTAAAGATCGGAGATGCATAAAATAAAGTGGATAAGAGATGGGAGTGGGCGATAGTAGCTCTAGTAGCTGGGGTTCGAAAGGTTTTAATACGGTATACGGATCCTATTTTTCTGTTAACTGATTTGATGGTGTTGTTGATGTGATGATCAAAAGTAAGATTATTATCGATAGTTATTCCTAGCAGTTTAGTTGTAGAGTCAGGGGTGATGACAGTGGCATTATTAGACAAGATGGTGAAGTTTAATGGGGAGGTCCGAGAGGTTGGGGAGAAGAGAAGAAGTTTGTTTTTTTTGGCATTAAGAAGGAGATACCGTCTAGTAAACCATGTTTCAACAGTGGTGAAAGTATTCTGAGTTAGAGAGATTAGATCTGAGGAGGAAGATGCTGAGCAAATAATGTTAGAATCGTCAGCATATTGGATACAGGTAGCTTGAGGGATTACTGTGTGAAGGTCATTTATATAGAGGGAGAAAAGAAGAGGACCAAGACTAGAGCCCTGAGGGACTCCAATGGAAATGGGCAACAATGATGAGATATGGTTATCCCAAAGAACAGCTTGTTGTCTGTTATTCAGATAAGAGCTAAACCATTTAATGGAAGATTATCAAATGAGAGGGATTCAAGGATATGAAGCAAAGAAGAGTGGTTGACCATGTCAAAGGCTTTGGAGAGGTCAATGAATAGTGCAGAAGAGAGAAGGTTATTATTGCGGTTACTATTGATAGTATCTACAAAGGAAAGGAGAGCAGTGGTTGTGCTATGATGGGGTCTAAAGCCATGTTGACAATTAGCTATAATGTTGTGTAATGAGAGGTATTGAACAAGTTGCTGATGTATACATTTCTCCATAATTTTTGCTAAGGATGAGAGAAGAGCAATTGGTCTAAAGTTGGCATATTCAATAGAGTTACCACCTTTGTGTAGAGGGATAATATGAGAGACTTTCCAGATATCAGGGATAGTTCCCTCTTGGATTGTCCTATTGATGAGTATAGATATTGGGATTGCAATTTCTTTGGCTGCCTTTTGAAGATAAAGAGAAGGGAGTTTGTCAGCAGAGGGGGTACAAGGTTTCAGTTTGTAAATAAGTTTATAGATGAAAGAGGTAGGGATAGGTTGTAAAGTGAAGTTGTGAGAAGAGTCTATTAGATTATTTGGGGGATAGAAGTTGTTGGTGTTCAGTTGTCTAGCAAGAGCTTGAATAGTTTCGGAAAAAAAGAGTTAAAAGCATTTGCGGTTAGATGAGGGGTGTTAGGGTCAGCATTAAGGGGTGAGGGAGTTTTGGTTGTTCCTGGTGAGAGGAGTCTATTGACTGATGACCAGAATTGTTTAGGTTTATTTAGATTGGTTTCTTGAAGCCTATAGTAGTATTTTCTTTTGTCAGAGATTATAGCTTTTTTGGTAAGATTACTAAGCTGGCTGAAGTAAAGAAAGTCAGAGCTGTTTCTATGGTTTCTCCATTTGGCCCAGACCTTATTTCTAGAGAGTATTAGTTTCTTAGTTTCAGGAGAGAGCCATGGAGCTGTATTAGCTTTCATTCTAATGGTACGTTCTGGAGCATGTCTGTCAAGAATGGCAAGGAAGGTTGAGTTAAAGAATAATACAGCATCATTAAGTGGAAGCGATTTTAATGGGTTCCAGTTGCAAGATTTGAGTTCATTTTGGAATTGGTCAATTTTAAAGTGTTTGGTAGAGCGTATTTTTCTTATATTAGGGGGGTTTAGACAATCTGTCTTTTCTCTAATAATGTAAGTTAAACAGTGGTCACTGAAGTTAATATAACTGCATAAAGTAAATGGCACTTATTGCTCTGGTGGCTTATGTTGATGAACTCAGGAGAAAAATACATTTTCTTTTATTGCTATCATATGTATCATATATGAATAAAAAACAATGTGAAATTAGTTTTCTGCCCTGGTTGTTTAAATAAACAATTCCTTAGCAATGCAAAGCCAGAAGCTTGATCAAAGAAGTTGCTGTTGCAATTTGGAATGTTTATTTAAGCAGTGTAGTTAATTTATATATAGATATGTTTGTATATATGTTTGTATGCCTGTGGACATTTCTATTTGCTATACACTTTTGATTTTTTATTGAATATATTAAAGAAATATTAAACAATTAATTCATCCATTTTTTTTAAAATGCTGCTCTACTCTGTTGGTGTGCTGGAGCCTGTACTGTCAGTCAAAAGGATAAGGCAGAAAACTATTCCTAGACATGGTACCGGTTTATCCCCAGTCCATTACATGGCACATGCCTACATGCAGACACAGACACACACAGACGTACACAAACATACACCTACAGGTGGTGTAAGAGATCATCAGTTCATCTAGGGCATGCCTTTGAGATGTTGCAGAACAGTAAGAGCAGTTTCCGTGGATATAACAAGATTCAAACTTAAAAGCATAAGAAAAAAATCATAGGATGTCCAGGGAAAGACTTCATTAAAACAGTGATAAAATACATTAAAGGACAAATGTTTCATATAATTATTTTTTCAACTATTTAAAGGAACCCCACTTTCACAGTGCAGGTAAACTGATTGTGGGTCAATTATTTATTTATTTATTTATTTGCTGTTGGTTAACCAGGATAGTCCATTGGGCCAAGAGAACCCGTTTTCAATGGAGTCCTGGGGAGAAAAGCTCCATTACAGATTACATATTATAGCGATTTATATGCAGATTACATATTATAGAGATTTATATCCAAATTATTGTACATGGCATCACGAGGTACAGTGGTTAAAATGAGTAAAGTTAAGCATTAATACAATCAAAGTATAAAACATATTAAAGTTGAAACCAAATTATATCATAGGCACAAGGATAAGGAAATGAGTAGATAGATGCATGCAATTTGGAATGTTTATTTAAGCAACTAACTACAGCTGAGAGCAGTAAAATAATGTATTGAGTATCTAGAGTTTAAAAACATGGTTCAGACTATGTAAACACTATTCCATTGTAAAACATTGAACAGAGCTATTTTTTTCATTAAGCGTAGACATGGATAATAAAATTGAACCTTGAGAAAGCACAGTGGTTGTGTTGAAGATTCTATCATTATATTGTTTGTTATCATTGTTTCACCAAGTTCCTTGAGTGCTTGAGATTTCTTTGTAGGTAAACAGACCACCCAATAAAAACCTATGCAGCAAAAGCAGGAAATGCAAGCTCTGCAAGAAGGCTTGCCAGACAGGAAACAAACTGTGAGGCAGCATGGTTAACTGGTGTGCTAGCACTGCTATGCTACCTATATAGCACATAACTGTTTTGAATAAAACTGTATATGGTTAGAAAAAAGCAAGCAAAAACTGCTCAGAACCACAAATTACAAATAATGCAGAAATATATAACAAGGAAGAAAAAGTATGCATATCTGGGTGTGTGTGTGTGTGTGTGTGTGTGTGTGTGTGTGTGTGTGTGTGTGTGTGTGTGTGTGTGTGTGTGTGTGTGTGTGTGTGTGTATGTCTGGGTGATGCATGTGTGAATCATTTGGAGTGTGTATGCAAGTGCTCACAGGCTTTAGTTTGAAAAAGAACTAGGTAAGATTATAGTTTTATTCCTGTGTGCGTTTGATATTGAGAGTGTGCCTGATTGTTTAGAGATCTGACTCTTGCAGCTTTACCAGAGCGATTACTTACTATTCATAGCACTACCATTGCTGGTGACTGGTCACACAGCATGAGCTGATTTAACCTAATGCTCTCTTACATTTTTTTCTTTTCTTTTCAGTAAACCAAGCTGCCTCTTGTGTCAAGTGGGTCTCCGCCTCCATAACAAGAAGTGGAAACCTCAAAAATATCTCACTTATGCACCGGGCACCCACAGACACTGTCCTGTAACTAAGAGACTTAAAACGAATATAGTACTTAACTTGCAAGTGTCTAGACAGTAAAATACCTTAACTGCACTAAATTAAGCAAGTGTTAGTGTGTTAGTACATTCTGCTGTATAGTTCCTTACTCAAACCACTGTACTGATGAACTCATTTAAATCTCTAAAATACCACACCATTACATTTCCTCTTCATCTGTACCTAACCCCAGCTTTAATATATTATCCTTTTATGAAATTCAGGATTGAATTAGATAATGCCTACACTTGCCTTAATTTAACAGTATAAAGTAGAGTGAATGTGCAATGTAACATACCTTTTCTTAAGGTTCACTGATTGGTTTCTAATCCTCTTGCACTTTACAAACAGTGACAAAAACATTTTAAATGTGTATTAAGCGTAAATGATTCCATTAATTTTAGCAGTGGTTTTCAGCCGATACCATTGCTCTGCATCTGCAGATAATCTGATTCTAGTCACCAGCAGTATTTTTCTTATTGCACAGTAGACTACCGACAGTCACCAAACAGCCGTGCAGTAAGTATTTCTGTTTCTGTGCTCAGTCGATCTAAGTTATGTTTCGCTGTTAAAGGCATTCCACTCCATTTTAAAACCTTACTTGTAAGTAACATATCCTTTTGCTTTTTCACTGGTTTTAATACCTTAATGATGGTTTTTGAAGATGGCTGCAAAGAGGGTCCAAGTTGGACCCACTCCATTTGCCCTCACTTAGCTCGGGCTCAGTCTGCTCCCCTACCATACCCCTATTCTCACCCACCCCACATATCTTTACATTTATAGTTATACAGCCCCACACACATTCATCTCTCCACAAATCACACCACTTTCCACCAAATAACAACATATCTCTAAACTATCCACTCACCAAACACCACAATTAGACACATCCTTACTCCAATAAACCCCACTCACCAACACCCACTATGTCCAACACCCCACATAAGATACTACTAAAATTCTCCATTTTTTTTCATAGTATTAATACTACTTAGCTCAGCCATATCACTTCCAAAAAAAGCAGCCATACCCATCTACACCACTACAACATCCTGCACCAACATATCCCAACAACTAAAACATTACTGAAATATCAGCCCACAGCTTATTTACTATCCTTTCCCCTACAATCCCAACAGCAAAATAAAAAAACACAATACCACCAAACCCCTTCTCCCTACACTAAATCCATACCATAAAACTAAATACAATGCACTGCACACTTACCTAATACTGAAATGAATACAAAGTGGTGATATACACCCAAATCCTGGACCAAATGTACAGCCTAACTCCAAGTGCCTAAACCTATTTATTCTAAACCTAAGAAGCTTATTCAATAAAATAACTTCCCTACATGCTTGGATAGAACAACACAACCCAGACATTTTAGCCCTAACAGAAACTTGGCTACACTCTGGAATAAAAGAAGCTGAAATTATACCCCCTAACTGTGCCATCTTTAGACTAGACAGACTAAAAAAGAAGGGTGGAGGGATAGCACTCCTTTATTTATCCAGACTCAGTATAACTCCTTACCCACACAAACCACCCACATTCCTTATTGCTGAAGTACTAATAAATGCCCTAAACCGTAATAATTCTAAAAAATATCTGTCTCATAACAGTCTATATTCCTCCAGGAAACAATGTACTAATCCTAGAAGACATACTGTCATGGAGAACTGAAAACATCAAACTAGAAGCCGTAATCTTCGGAGATATCAATATGTGCTGGCAAGCCATCACTGTAAACTCTTCAAACACAAATATAAACCTCTGTGGGTTTAAACAACTAATCACTGAACCTACAAGGTACAACAAAGACTTCACTAACCACTCTACCCTTGATTTGATCCTTGTATACCACCCAACCAATTTTTCCTCCTCAGGTATACTACCAAATTCACTAAGCAACCATCTTCTAGCCTTTGCCATCAGAGCAACCACCCACCTCCCAAAAGAACACTTACAGTTAGAAATACCACTAGACTCAATCAAGAAACACTCAGCAATCTACTAAATGGAATAAACTAGTCACCCCTAGAATTACTATCACTAAATGATGTTGTTCAATACTTCAATACTACGTTCTTAAAAATAATTGATAGTCTGGTCCCCATACAAATAAAGAGAGTAAAAAAACAAAAATCCCATGGTTAACAACCAACTGCATTGATCTCATGAAGCCAAGAGACATTCCATGGAACAACTGGAAACAAAACATAACCCAACAAAAATCTCCAAGCTTATACAACATTACACAACAGAGTAATCAAAATAGTCAACAAGTGTAAACAGTCACACTACTCCAATCTCTAGCTATAACACAAATATAATCCTCCAAAATTTTGGCACTGTATAACTACCTTCTTCAACCCAACCTCAAAGACCACTTCCCTCTCACCTAGTACCCCCTCCCCCAGCAATTGCTGAAGAATTTAACAAACATTTCATAAAATCCATAGCAGACCTACTCACCTCTACAAACTCATGTAACTCACAACTAAACCTACACACCAACAGCAATTCCTTAACACCCCCTCAAAAGATCAATCTCATGACCATACCACTAACCAACAAAATAGCTCCAACAATACTTTCACTTTCCACCCCATACCCACCTCTCAAATAAAAAACTACTGTTCAAGCTCAAACCCTGCTCCACATCAGCAGACACTCTCCCATCCCAATACCTAAAACTTGCAGCCGACTCAATTGCATATCCAGTCAGCATCGTAATAAACAGGTCACTCTCTAAAGCCACAGTCCCGACAATATGGAAACTATCTCACACAACAACTATTCATAAAGCAGGACAGTCCACAGAAATCTCTAATTTCTGCCCGATATCAGTACTATCCCCTCTATCCAAAATCATGGAAAGGTGTATTCACCAACAAATCATGGAATGTCTACTCCAAAACAACCTGGTCTCTCAAACTCAACATGGCTTCAGGCCAAATCACAGCACATCCACAGCACTACTATCCTTTACAAACACCATTAACAAAGCCAGAGGCAAAGGTCACCTAATAGCACCAATATTCCTAGACCTCTGAAAAGCATTTGATACTGATTTACACACTTTACTACTTAACAGACTACCCAAGCTAGGTTGTTCTTCCTCCACACTCCAGTGATTTCCAAGTTACCTCCATGATAGGAAACAAGCAGTTAAATGGTGAAACCAACTCTCCCTCTTCCAACCAAACCTCACAGGAGTACCCCAAGGCTCTATCTTAGGACCCTTATTATTTAACATATTCACCAATAACCTGTACACCTCCTCTTCCCCAGGAACTTTAATGCAGTATGCAGATGACTCTTAATCTGCACCTCCTGTGTCCTCCCTAAACTGCTAACCAAAGCCCAACAATCTTTTTCAACAATTGAATCATGGATTACAGAGTCTCAACTCTTTCTACCCCCCCCCCCCCAAAAAAGACAAACTTATGATATTCCACCCAAAAATACCACCCTCAACCCAGGCCAACTAAATAAACTCAACTTTGACCCTCATATTCAACAAAATATAAAAAAAAATAAAAACTAGGAATACTCTACATAAACAGACAATTCCTTACCACTACCAAAACTACCCGGGCTAAAATCTTCCTGCTCCCATCTCTTCTCTAAGGTAACTGTATAATAACCAATCTGCAGAACTCCACCAAAACTAAATTAGAACAATGCTACAACAAATTTGAAAAGTTTGCAAGCAACTCCAACTACCTTACACATCACTGTACACCACTCAAATAATTAAACTGGTTAGAATTAACACAACAGCTTTCATATACACACATAATTACAACACACAGCCTATTTTATAGGCCAACTGCCTGTCCAGCTCTAGAAGGCCTAGTACAACATTAAAAAACAAACAGGTCCTCAGATCTGAAGATAAAAAACTCCTTGAAATTTACAAATCTTCCAGAAACCCAGGAAAATCTCCATGCTCACACTCTATTCCTAAATCTTGGAACACCCTCCCTCCCAACATTAGACTAACTTTTAGCCTACCACTCTTTAAAGCTTTCCTAAAAGCGCACCTAAAGAAATAACGGCTATGCACATGCATAACCCCAGGCCAATACACAATCTGCCCTCCTATACCTCCTGCGATTAGAATAACATGTCCTCTACCATTAAGCACTGTGAAGACTGGAAAAAATGTACCATACTACTCCTATATTTCTTCCTCCTTATGAACTGATTTAGACAGCACAAGTATTATTTCAATTCAAACATGAAGAATGGTATTGTGGAAATATCCTATCACTGAGGCAGTGACACTGTATCAAGCTAAAAGTCTTGCCAAATTTGTAAAAGTCTTGTGAAATTTATAATTTTGTGTAAAGTGTTATCAAAATAAAAGTGTAATGTATTCACTGTATACTTATGTCTACTAATGTTGCTTATAAGTCTTTGTGTAAAGTGTTATGACAGTTGAACTAGCAATGTACTCACTGTATACTTATATATTGTAGTTTGCTTGTAAGTCTTGTAATTTTCTAAAATTGTGGAGCTTTTCTCCCCGAGCATCCACTGAAAATGGATCTTGTGAACCAGTTGGACTATCCTGGTTAACAACTGTCAAATAAATAAATAAATAACATTTGGGAACGGATTTCCTGTAAGGTAAATGTAGGATTAGGATTAGGGTAGGGACAATGGCAATGGCAGGGTTAGTGAGAGGGTAGTGGAGTTGAAACAACTGTCATTCAATAAAATGGTCCATAGATAGATCTAAAAAGACTTGGAAAATCTGTCATGTAATGAGATGACATGAGTAACGTGGTACAAGAGGCAAAGCCCTCCTAACTCATTTTATTCATGTCCACTAACCCTAACACTGCATTTACCCCTAACCCTAACCCTAGTCCTGCAAATTATGGTATGAAGAGCCCTTTCCCTAAGAGTACCACTATTTAATCAAATTATGTCTGTGGATAGGGCTAGAGTTTGGGTTAAGTAATTACAAAGGGAAACTATTTGTTTTCTATTTGCAAATGTTTTTTGATGATTTTTTTAGAAGAATGATGTTAGTGTGATGCCATTGATCTACTTTGTTTTGATGCTTTTGCGCATCGTCAAAATTTCCATACACATGCACACACATGTACATGTACTCATATATATATATATATATATATATATATATATATATATATATATATATATATATATATATATATGAATATACTTTACAAGCTCAAAGTTTCAAAACTTCAAACTGCAAATGGTTGAGACCATAAGATCGAAGTTTTGAAAGTTCAAAATTGTAATAAAAAAATAAAAACAAAAACATTTTTTTTTTACATTTTTGCAGGGGGACAAGCCCTCCTGTACCCCCCACACCCCCTGCTAAATAAATATACCATCTCTGAGATCACACTACAGTGAGGAAAACAGTAAAGTTCCCATTCCATGCTGCACGGCGATCTTCATTCAAAATGTTTGAAGTTTCAAAACTTCAATTTTACGGTCTCCACCATTTTCAGTTCAAAGTTTTGAAACTTAATGCCTTGAAATATGGGTGGGGATGAGCACCCCTCACAGTGATGTATTATTGAATGAAGTCTTGGCATTCAACTAACTGAATGGTATATTCTAAAGAACTGTGATTACGAGGTATGGTGATTCCTTTGCTGGAACAGTGAAAATCAATATCAACAACTGAGAATGGAGATGTAAGTTTAAAATTGTTGCTTTTTGAGCTGTATTGTGCTAAATGGAGTTATAGGTATCTCTTTGCCACACCCAAAGGAAGGGCAAAAGACAAGCAGAAGCAGGACAAGAGCTAGACTCTTGGAGTAAATACAAGTTAAGCAATTCTTAAAACAAATTTAAAAAGAATTTTGTGGCATAAAAAACATTGTCAGAATTATAAGTACTACTAAATGTTTTAACACAATGAGAATGCTAAGTCACAGAAAGAAATGTGCAAGAAAAATGTTCTTGGAGTATGAATCAAGTGCTCAGTTACTGAAGCTGTTAATAAGTATTGTGTTGGTTTTCAAACTGCAAAAAGTGATTTATTGCATTTTAAATATATAGGTAAAACCAATTAATAATAGTGTCATGTTACACATCAGTTAAGAAAGTTCTGAAACTTCTCCTGGCAAATGTAAAGTGTGGAAAGGCAGTCTGCCTAACAGAAGGCCTTGCTAGTAGATGCAACATATGAAAAATAATATGCTAACCTTATTCAGAGCAATGGAGCTTTGGAAGTTGGTACTCTAACTTCGAATTGTTGCAGTCCTGAACCTTTTAACAAAATCATGTCCTTACAGTTAAACAAATGTTCATAGCTTTATATATGACAATGTTATGAAAGAAATGTAAATGGTGAACTGTTTAGCACAAACCATTCTTTACAGTGGTTAAATTAGTTTGATTTTAGGTCTTGGAATGGACTACACCAGTCAGAATAAACACACTAAATATTATTTTTCTAAAGTTTAGTAAAGAAATTATAATATCTCAGTAACCACTCTAGCTTCACAAATGCTATCAACAGCATTTATTCATCCACAGCATTTATTTATCCATCTGTGAGATTTCATATGAGGTCAATCAGTTCTGTCTGTGTTGCTATGTTATTGAGATTGTGATGACCATGCCCTGGCCCAGCAATCAAGGAGCCTCAATCCTCACCACTAACACCAGGGAGGGTGTCTCATATAAGAGGAAAGGATAACAAATACACACAGTAAAGTACAATTTCCCTTAAGTGCACACAGAGATCACAGTCAGTCTAGGGCTGGTTGCTCCCTTGCTCTCCAGGTCCCGAATATGACTCCCCCACTGGCACAGCTATAGGGTCCAGATCTCAGCTTAGCAGGAAAGCTAACCTCCAGTACTCTCTCTGTCCCACCAGTGCTTTGTGTCCCTGCCCAGGTAGCTGACACACCACACATACTTTGAGATAAGTATTTATACAACTTCACAGACACTCCTGGGAAAGGCTGACACAGATTCTCCATCTGTACCCCTTTACCCATACTATACAGTAGTAATTCCTACCACCACCAGCTAATATTTATCAGCTACTCAAAGGCCCATAGAAGGGTGTCCAATTATTATTGTGCAATATTATTATCCAATTGGTAATATGACTATTCAGCCTAAGGCTTATTAGAGTGGCTTATTACAATAAACTCTATAAATATGGTATGTACTCTAAATCTTACTTATCTCTACGCAAACCAGCCACATGTAAAAGGTTTTAAAAATATTTACTAATAAATAATTAAAAACACAAGACAAAACTACTACACCACAATGATATCTAAGAGTTCAGAGATCCCACAGAAACGTAAAACAATACAGTAGGAAAGTTCAGATAGAACAGAAAATCACTTGTCTAACTTTCTTCTAAGTTCCTAGCTATTACTACAAGAAAACATATTTCTAAGACACTACTTACATAAGACAACAGGCAGAGTGCTGATAGGTAGGATCTCAAGTCAAAATGCTCACAGTCTCTCTTTGAACAATAGTTTTTAAACTCACTAACAAACATCTTTGTTAGGCCCTCCCAAATTACATAATTTTGACACTTAGGTTTTCCCAGTATACACATTACATCATTTTGACACTTAGTCTGGTGTTCCCAGGCAAACAAACTGCATTATTTAGCAAGCTAACACCTGCTCAGGAAACTGCAATAATAAAAGACATTTCACATGCACACTCTAGCAATTATCCTTAAGTTAAGACAATAGAAAGAATGTGTTCAGCCATCCGCTTCGGCACCACTATTTAGATAATTTTACATCAAAGAACATTTGAAATGCTTGACTTAGTTTTCATTAATGCAGATGGCAATGTTGCTACAATCTAAAAATTCACATTTTAGAGTGTTTTCTTTCATTTAAGAACACAAACCTGTATTTTACATTTATTTTTACAAATGATAGAATTATGTATCAAATTCTATATGACTATGCTGGCAGCCTTCGCCCATCTTCCCCCAATCTTCACATCTCTTCCCCCCTGGAGAACTCAAGCTAGTTTTTCAAGTGACCCTTGATAAACGCCGCTTGAGAAGGTTAGGTCTATCTGGGTGTACCTCACCCCATTCCCTGTCTTGAGAGCCCATCTGCATTGGCATTGCTAATCCCACTGCAGTGCTGCACTGACATATCATATGCTTGCAACCCCAGGCTCCATCTTAGCAACTTGGCATTTTGCTGACTGGCTCTGTTTAACCGTATTAGGGGGTTGTGATCTGTCATTACAGTTAAATTTCTTCCATACAGATAAGGCTGAAGTTTTTGCAGTGCTCACACTATAGCTAGACATTCTTTTTCTATGGCTGCATAGCATTCCTCCCTGGGTTGGAGCCTACAACTGAGATAAACCACTGGGTGCTCTTCCCCCTCTGAAGAAATCTGGCTAAATACAGCCCCCACACCATGGTTTGCAGCATCCACTTGCACAACAAATTCTTTGCTGTAATCTGGACTGGTTAACACAGGGGGTCCTCCCAAAGCTTCTTTAGGCTTTTGAAATGCCTGCTCACATGTTGGGGTCCACACTATCTTATCCGGCCTGTTCTTCCTTGTCAGGTCTGCGAGGGGAGTAGCTATGTTACTATAACTGGAGACAAACGTTCTGTAGTACTCTGCTGTCCCTAAGAATGCCCTCACATGCTTTTTGGTAACAGGTGCAGGCTATGCCTGAATAGCTTCCACTTTGGCAGGTTCTGGCCTTATCTTACCACTCCCCACTCTATGTCCTAGGTAGGAGACCTCTGCCATAACCACCTGACATTTACTCGGCTTAATGGTCAACCCCGCCTTCTGTAGTCTGCCCAGCACCTCCCTGACATGCTGAAAGTGCTCTGGCCAGGAATGGCTGTAGATGGCAATATCATCTAGGTAAGCAAGGGCAAACCATCCTGCTCCTGCTAGGATATTATCCACCAGCCTCTGAAAAGTCGCTGTGGCATTCTTCATCCCAAAGGGCATCTTTATGAACTCATACAAGCCAAAAGGAGTCACAAAGGCTGACTTCTCTCTAGCACTGGGAGTCAAGGGCACCTGCCAGTAACCCTTTGTAAGATCAATGGTTGTAAGATACTTATCCCCACCCAGCTGTTCTAGGGCCTTATCTGTCCTAGGCATGGGGTAAGCATCTGACTCTGTGTGACTATTTAATTTCCTGAAATCCACACAGAATCTGATGCTGCCATCCATCTTTGTCACCAGCACCACTGGAGAGGCCTAGGGACTGTTGGACTCTTGAATCACCCCTAGTTCCAACATCTCTTGCACCTCCTCCCTCAGAGTCTGTTTGACACTCTCAGGCATCCTATAAGGGGCCTGCCTAATAGGCCTTTGGGGTCCTGTATCCACCTGGTGCTGCACCAGGTAGATGCACCCTGGTTTCCCAGTGAACATGTCCCCAAATTCCTGCAACACTGCTCCGATTTCTCAAACCTGGGTAGGAGATAGCTGTTGGTATATTGCTACACCTTCCAATGAGGTGTCAGCACAAGCCTCACTGAGGAGATCAGTACCCAGATCTCCATCAGACTACTCCTGCAATCCACTGCAAATCCACAGCACAAGGGCCTCCCTATCATGGTAAGGTTTCATCATGTTAACATAGTACAGTTTGTGCCCCTGCCATCTGCCTAGCACTTCCATCATGTAATTAACATCACTTACCTTTCTTACCACCT
Source organism: Protopterus annectens (assembly GCF_019279795.1). Classification (NCBI taxonomy): domain Eukaryota; kingdom Metazoa; phylum Chordata; order Ceratodontiformes; family Protopteridae; genus Protopterus; species Protopterus annectens. The sequence continues at coordinate 756,812,665 of NC_056728.1, read as the reverse complement.
TGTAGGGTCCCTCCCAAGCTGCTTGCAGCTTGTTGTCTGACAGGAATGAGTACCATTACCTGCTGCCACACAGCATATTCTCTAGCGCGAGCATTCCTGTCATACCACACTTTTTTCTGTTGTTGGGCTTCTGCCAGGTTCTACTGGGCCAAGCCCATGAGTTCCCTGAGCCTTGTCCTGAGGTTTAGGACATATGCCACAACAGACTCCTTGTGAGACTCACACTCACCTTCCCACTCATCTCAAATTAAATCTAGAGGTCCCCTCACCCTATGCCCATACAGCAACTCAAAGGGTGAAAAACCTGTGGATTCCTGGCAAACCACTCTGTAAGCAAACAACAGATGAGGCAAATATCTGTCCCACTCCCTCTTAAACTGATCTGCAAATGCCCATAGCATGGACTTAATTGTAGAGTTTAACCTCTCAACAAGACCATTAGTCTGGGGATGGTAGGGGGTGGTCTTCATGTGCTTCACCTCACAGGACTTCCACAGATAAGCCAGCAGGTCTGACATGAAACTGGCACCTCGGTCAGTCAGTATTTCTTTTGGGAAACCTACCCTGCTGAAAATCTCTAACAAAGCATTTGCCACCTTCTCTGCCTCAATGGAGGACAAAGCCACTGCCTCAGGGTATCATGTAGCATAATCCACTACCACTAGGATATACTTTTTCCCTGTGGAACTTGGGGTACTCAGAGGACCCACAATATCCATAGCTACCCTCTGAAATGGCTCCTCAATCACAGGTAAAGGCATCAAAGGAGCTCTCACCTTGTCTCCTGCCTTGCCTACTTTTTGGCACTGCTCACAGGTCCTGCAGTACCCTGTTACATCTCTGGAAATTCCAGACCAATAGAAGTTCTGCATAATATGCCTCTTTGTACGTTTTATGCCCATATGACTTGCAAAAGGAATCTCATGGGCTATGGCTAGAAGTGCCAGATGGTAGACTGTAGGCACTACCAACTGCTGTACTCTCTCATCTTCTAGCCCTCCCTCAGGGGTCCACTCTCTGTATAGTAACCCTTTGTCTCAGTATACAGATTCCCCTTCTCTTGAGAATCAGGTGCCTCCCTAACAACCTGCCTCAGGCCTTGCAATGTAGGTTCTGAGTGCTGAGCCTGTCTCAACTCTCTCCTTGTAACCCTTCCCAGCTCCCCTTCCACAGGAAGTCTGGCATCCTCTGACAGTGGTGCCTCACTGTCAGCCTGGGTACTACTACTCACCTCTACCTTTGCAGTTGCCCTGTCCAAGGGAACATCAATACCCACAAGCAGCTGTGGCTCAACTTCATTCTCACTGCTACAGTGTAGCTGACTCCCTGAAGTAACCACCTCACCAGTCCTGGCTGCAAGTATGCAGTCTGTCTGGGTCTCCCCAGGCTACCAGACCCACATGCTTGTCTCCTAGCCTCACTGCGTGTAACTGCATAAGTTCATAGTACTGCCTCATCCAAATCCTTCCCTCTCAGGACATCTGTAGGATGGTAGTTCCATGCCCCTGTTGTCTCAAGACAACCCACTATTGACATTTTGTCTTTCCCACTTACTGGCTCCCTCACCTTTGGTTCCCCACCTTGCCTCTGTGGACACCTGTATGCCACATGGCCCCATTGGTTGCATTCAAAACATTTAACCCTAGCTCCTAGACGTGTACCAGGACTAGTGGCTTCCCCTGCTACTGGCAGATTCTGTTGGGGCAGTCTGTGCTGCCCACCATGGGCTCCTTTAGACCCATGAGCAGTACTGGGGGTCCCCTTCCTGTTCAGCGCTGCTCTGATGGCCAGGTATAGGTCTCCCTTCTTCCCCAACTCATCTGAAGTAGAACATTGTCTATCAGCTAACAAGATCCTCATGCCCTTAAGCAAAGTGCTAAGGGCTTGTTCCCTCACCAAAAGGTCTGCCAGCCCTTTAAAAGTGGTGACCTGACATCCACACACCCAGCTATGAAAATAAGTGCTCAGTTCAGCAACATATTCACATACATTTTCATCTGCCTTGCATCTGTGCTCATGAAACTTTTTCCTATACATTTCCGGTGTTAGCTTAAAACATTCTAACAGACTTTTTTTACAGCAGTATAATCAAAACAGACAGAGTCAGGCATTTGTGATATACAAGTTACAGCTTTCCCATGGAGTAAGGGGGTCAGAAACCCTACCCAGAGCCTTTGGTCAACACTATACTGTTTGCATACCCTTTCAAACATGTGAATGAAACTATCAAAATCATCCCCTTCTTTAAATTGTGGAAGAAATTTACTGACCTGTTGTGCTTCTGGGGTCCAGTTACTCCCTTCCCCATTACCTCCATGACTCTGGTGAAGAGTCAGCATTTCTCTCTCATGCTGCCTCTGATGCTCCTTTTCTTCGGCTTCTATCTCCAAATGCCTGGACTCCAACTCAAGTCTCCTTAGCTCCAGCTGGATTTTTAAGTCCACTGCAGAAAGGTTGAGCTGCCCATTCCCTGAGGATATTGTATCTTCACTGCCAGTCTGATTGTCCTTCACAGAAAGGTTGAGCTGTCCATTTTCTGAGGATATTGTATCTCCACTGCCAGTCTGATTGTCCTCCTGGATGCTGATTTCTGATGCAGCTGTAACAAAGGCTGCAATCAGGTCTGCCTCAGTCAGGTTTCCATGCACCAGCCCCTAGCCTGGCACATCTCCACCAGCTGGCTCATTGTCAACTTTCCATACTCCTGTGCTGACATGCTGCTTGCTCACCCCAACTAACTAAACTAACAAAAGAAATAAAAAAATTGCGATCTGTACTCTGTGTATTCACTGCATGGCTGATTTAGAGTACAAAACACCTTCAGAGATCACTGTGCATAAGCTACAGGATTCAATCTGCCCACACCACTGCAAACCACAAGTGGGGATATCTTAGCCCTACCACTGATATGAGGATATCTTATCCCAACCACTACAAGCTACAAGTGTGAGGATATCTTATGCCAACCACTGCCACCAGAAATGTGATGACCATGTCCTGGCCCAACAATCAAGGAGCCTCAATCCTCATCACTAACACCAGGGAGGGTGTCTCATATAAGAGGAAAGGATAACAAATGCACACAGTAAAGTACAATTTCCCTTAAGTGCACACAGAGATCACAGTCAGTCTGGGGCTGGTTGCTCCCTTGCTCTCCAGGTCCCCAATAAGACTTCCCACTGGCATAGCTATAGGGTCCAGATCTCTGCCTAGCTAGCAAGTTACCCTTCAGTTCCCTCTCTGTCCCACCAGTGCTTCATGTCCCTGCCCAGGTAGCTGACACACCACACACACTTTGAGATAAGTACTTATACAACTTTACAGACACTCCTGGGAAAGGCTGACACAGATTCTCCAGTTGTGCCCCTTTACCCAGACTATATGGTAGTAATTTCTGCCACCACCAGCTAATATTTATCAGCTACCCAAAGGCCCTTAAAAAGGTGTCCAATAATTACTGTGCAATATTATTATCCATTTGGTAATGTGACTATTCAGTCTAAGGCTTATTAGAGTGGCTTATTACAACAAACTATATAAATATGCTATGTACTCTAAAGCTTACTTATCTCTACGCAAACCAGTCACAGGTAAAAGGTTTTAAAAATATGTAATAATAAATAATTAAAAACACAAGACAATACAAGTACACCACAGAGTTATCTAAGATTTCAGAGATCACACAGAAACTTAAAACAATACAGTAGGAAAGTTCAGATATAACAGAAAAACACGTGTCTAACTTTCTTCTAAGTTCCTAGCTATTACTACAAGAAAACATATTTCTAAGACACTACTTACATAACACAACAGGCAGAGTGCTGATAAGTGGGATCTCAAGATCAAAATGCTCACAGTCTCTCTCTGAGCAATAGTTTTTAAACTCACTAACAAACATCTTTGTTAGGCCCTCCCAAATTACATCATTTTGACACTTAGGTTTTCCCAGTATACACATTACATCAGTTTGACACTTAGTCTGGAGTTCTCAGGCAAACAAACTGCATTATTTAGCAAGCTAACACCTGCTCAGGAAACTACAACAATAAAAGACATTTCACATGTACACTCTAGCAATTATTCCTTAAGTTAAGACAATAGAAAGAATGTGTTCAGCCAGCCACTTCGGCACCACTATTTAGATAATTTTACTTCAAAGAACATTTGAAATGCTTGACTAAGTTTTCTTACAGCAGATGGCAATGTTGCTACAATCTTGAAGTTCACATTTTACAGTGTTTTCTTTCATTTAAGAACACAAGCCTGCATTTTACATTTTATTTTACCAATGATAGAATTATGTATCAAATTCTACTTGACTAGGCTGGCAGCCTTTGCCCATCTTCCCCCAATCTTCACAGAGATATTTAGAGAAATGTTAACAGTATATATAAATAGTAAAACAAACAAAATCAAGGTGGAAGTGTATGGCAAGAAGCACATGAATCCAATAAAATAAATAAAAATAAATCCTGGTTTATTTTTGTGGATCATTCACTGCTTGGGACTTTCGTTTATATATAAATAGTATGTGAACAACATTTAATATCACTTTACCTGCATAACACAGAAGTCAAGTAATGATGAAGTTCTGTTGGCCACCATGCAAGCTTTAAGACAAAAGCTATAATTGTAAAGCAGTCTCTTCAGTTCTGCTAATTGATCAATGCAGGTTGGACAATCAGCATGAGAGAAAGACTCTCTGGTTTAGTTACATGGTAAAAACCACACAGAGAAACACTAACTATTGGTTTGTTATCATGTCTCTTAATTCTACACTGTGCTGTCAGACCTGACTGTGCTAGTGTTCTCCCTACCACCCCACACACTGTGTTAACATAGGCAACCCCTATATGCATTTGCATACCATTTTAGATACCCATGCATACATACATGTAGGCACACAGACACACATGTACACCCCCCCCCCACACACACACACACATGCACACGCACACACATGCACACACACACACACACACACACACACACACACACACACACACACACACGGACACATACACATACACACACACACAAAGGCATCCCCACCAATCACACACACATATCCAAGCATCCAAAAACAAGCCCCTACACACTTGCACACATAATCCAACACACGCAGATATACAGACAGACAGACATGCAAAGATACACTTCCAGACATCACACACATACAAAGTCTGTCTGTATCTGGAAGAAAAATAAACACTGACACATTGTGATACTAAGCTATTAACTAAAGTGTATATTTTGTGACCTGATGTGAACTAAAGTGACCTGATGCAAAACCAACACCATAAGAAGTTACAAGATCTTAAACAGTGCACAAGCAATGTATAAAAACTGAAAGAAAAGCAACAGATCTTGTGATTCCACAATGTGATGGGCAAGGGACAAAGAAAGAGACACTACCCTATAAAAATCTGATAATGAAACCTAAAAACCCTTTTGAGATGAAATATACTGCACTGATGAGATGAAAAACAAGAAAAAATAAAGCAGATAAAATAACTTGTGCTAAATGCAAACATGTATTAGCTGGTAATAGTTCTTGTGATAAGGTTAAAGTCACTATTTGAAGATGGATATGAGGATAACCAATATGGCAGAGTGATTCAGACATGTATATAAATTAAAAAAAAAGTTTAAATCTGGACAAACTATGACCAGAACTGAAGAGATGTTATCTTGGGTATCAACTACCCCCCCCCCCCAAAAAAAAAAAAAAAAAAAACTATAAACCTCTGTGGCTTTAATCATCTTGTTAACTTCCCAGAAATATATGACAAGAAAAAGTATTTAATAAAGCTTCTATATTCGACTAGAAACTTTCTTCTATCCCTACCAATTTTTCATCTTAGGTTCATAGGTTCATAGGCAGGTACTAGGCTATCTGCCCCAGGGCATTTTTAAGCCTAGCCAGAGTGTGTCGGCTTTTGCTGCCCCATTGATTAATTAACTGAGCCTCTGTCAAGCAGAACCAATGAAGTGATCCCAGGGGTGTATTTTTCTGTCACCCATCCACTCGTCAAGGCATCTTTTGAAGAGTGTTAGTGAGGGGCTCTGCCTAATGTAGTTAGAAATTTTGTTCCAAAGCATGGGGAGTCTCTGTGACAGGAATCTATCCTTCCAGCATGTTCTATTTATTGTTGTGGTGAGGTTTAGCTCACTAGAGCACGTGGCTCACAGTGACTTGGATTTCTTTAGGTGGAGCATGTCCATCAATTCTGAGTTGGACATGGCTTTGTAAATCAAGCAGAGATCCCCTCTGAGAAAGCAATATGCCACTGAGTACAGCCAGAGTTTTTTCAGTCGGGCTGCATCTGTTTGAGACCAGTAATCCTCTTGGTGATGTGCTTTTGTGGTCTTTCCAGCTGTTGGAAGTGCCTTGTGAGGTACATCCCAAATAGGGCATTGTACTCTATGATGGGTCTGATGAGTGACGAGTAGAGGGGCACTATAACCTCTTTATTTCTAGATGCAAACCCCTTAGTAATTAGATGGGCCACATAGAAGGATTTTCTAACTACTTTGGCAATATGATTGTCAAAGGAGAGATTACTATCTACCTGGGTCCCCAGCACCTCTTCTGTATTAAGGGTGCTGCTGCCTATGTGGTAATTTGTAGGTGTTTTGTTTTTCCCAAATGGGATGACTATGCATTTTTTGGCATTTAGCTTGAGGCCATGACTTTGACACCAGGTGTCTGTCTCAGTAAGGCCTTTTTGAAGGATGTCCGTATCAGCCGGAGAGTCAATTATGGCTCCCAGTTTGCAGTCATCGGCTAACTTTGTTAGCCATAGTCCTCCTGTGTTTGCCTGTACTTCTGAGAAATATATGCCGAACAGTAGGGATCCCAGAACCAAGCCTGCGGGACACCACCTGTGACTGGTTTAGAGTTGGACCTGGAGCCCACTATTCTTACAGTGTAAGTTCTGTCTGTAAGCCAGTTGGCAACCCATCTCATGACATAGGGGTTTATGTTCAGGCTGGTGAGTTTTTCTATAATACCCGAGTGAGGAATGGCATTGAATGCCTTGGTGAGATCAAGGTAGGCTGTGTGAACCACCTTTCCCTCATCTATGGCCTTGGTGACTGTCTCGAAGAAGTCAACCAGGTTTAGTAGGCATGATCTGCCCTTAACAAAGCCACACTGGGTTGGGTCAAGTGTTTGGAGGTTCCCAATGTCTTTGTTAATGAGTTCCATGATGATGCACTCCATAGCCTTGCAGACCAGGTTAGTCAGGCCTATGGGGTGATAGTTACCAGGGTCAGTTGTGGCCCCTCCTTTGTGGAGCAGAATAACCATTGCTATGCGCCATTCTATGGGCACGTAGCCTGTGGAGAGGCTGAGGTTGAACAGCGTGTTTAGGTGGAGGGTTAGTTTGTTCTGTAGTTCATGCAAGATGCAGCCTGTGAGACCATCTGGCCCCATTGATGCTGTGTTTTTGGCTTTTGAAAGGGCTGTTTTCACCTGTGCTTCTGTGATTTCTGGGACACTACACTTTTCCGGTATTGTTGTGGGCCTTTTTGAAGGTGAGAGGGAGGTGAAGCTTGCACTGAATCTATGTGCCATGATGTTGGCAATATCAGTAGGTTCAGTATATTTTGTGCTATTTTGCACTAGCTCAGAGCATATCTGCGAGTTGCCACTTAGATTCTTGACATAGCTAAAGAAGGCGTTGTGGTTATCTTTTGAATCCTTGGCTATTTTTCTTTCGAAGTTAGCCTTGGATGATTTTATGAGGGACCTTAATTTCTTACTGATAGTGATCAGGGACGTCTTTCCTTCTTGGGATTTGCTTTTTTTCTGAACTAGTTTCCTCCTTCTGTTGTATAACCTGTTTATGGCAGGGGTCCACCAGACTGGTTTACATCTCTTAGGGGAGTGAGTCTTGGTCTTGCTAGGGATGGCACGATCCATGCATCCTTGTAGGTGCTCATAGAGTGCAATTGTAAAGAATTCTGCATCTTTCTGTAACATTACCTCAGGATACTCAGATTCACCAGCTGGACTGGAGAGTACACCTGAAGTTGCCCTTTGGTCATGCCTGAATAGTAGGGTGAGCTGCTTAGTCGCTTGGTTGGTGAGGGGTGGATAAAGAGCCTTGCCCTGCTGTGCAGTCAAGTGTCGGGGTATATTAGTGCTTGCTATTAGGTCTGAGCAAGTGCTGGACTGTAGGCTGCTTTTTGAGTGCTTAGGTTGAGAGTAAGACTAGTTTCAAGTGAAAAACTGAACAGGAGACTTAGTGAAAAACTGAAGAGGAGACTTAGTGGAGCCGGGAATAATTTAATAATTTAACCCTAGCTAACCGGTGGTGCCTGGTGCACAAAACCGTGCAAACATGGTTTTTAAACTACTAACTTCTGGGCTGGAACCACTCCTCCAGGGACAGATGGCTGCTCAAAGTTCCCCTCTCTCACAGGTGAACAGAGAAACTTTCCTGTATCCAAGTAAGGTATGGGCAACTCAGAAACTTGTAACACAGCCCTGAATTCAGCACTAGCCTGAAAACTGGACTATACTAGCTTAGAAAGGTGAGAAACAAGAATTTTTTTTTTTTTTGAAAAGATAAGGCAAAACAGTAAAAAGTACACTTAAAACAGCTTTAAACGACTACAAGCGATCAGAAAAGGCTATCACACTTTAGTGTGTAGCCTACAACAGTTAAACAATTTATTTAAACAAAAACAACTTTTTAAAAGTGCAGGCAGTCAAATAAGTACAATATGTGAAAAAAACAAGCTTTTAAATCACAATAAGTGCTGAAAAAATCAGTGTTTAGGTGGAAAACAGTTAAGTACAGCAAGAAAATACAGAAAACTGATACTCAATCACTCCAAAGTCTCTCTTTTAAGCTAGAAGGCTTGTATCAGTTTAAGGCTTAATAGTGCTTTCCAGTAGGTTAGTTACAGGAAAGATGGGAAACAAGCGCAGATGTGGTCTTTTAAACCAGAAGGTTGAAAGAGATGGACAACTTCCCGAATGATCAATAAACTACATTTCCTGGGCCAAGAACCACTCCTCTTGTGGTAGACAGGCTACCTAGTACTTACCACTCCCACTGATAAGCTAGAAGGCTGCACTCCAACACAAAGGCTTGGGGGGCTCAGAAGCTTACAAAGAGTCCTGGATACAGCAAATCTGTACCTGGACTAGACTAGTTACAGGAAAGGTGGGGATCAAGTGCAAACATGGGCTTTAAAACCAGAAAGTTGAGAAAAACTGCCCAAACGGCCAATAAACTACAATTTTTGGGCCAGAACCACTCCTCTTGTGGTAGATAGGCTACCTAGTGCTTACCACTCCCACTGATAAGCTAGAAGGCTTCCCCTCCAACACAGAAAGGCTTGCGGGGCTCAGAAGCTTACCAACAGTCCTGGATACAGCAACTCTGTATCTGGACTACGCTAGTAACAGGAAAGGTGGGAAACAGCGCAAGTGCAGCTTTTAAACCAGAAAGTTGAAAGAGATGGGAAAAAACTGCCCAAACAACCAGTAGCTACAATTTCTGGACCAGGAACCACTCCTCTTGTGGTAGATAGACTACGAAATGCTTACCACTCCCACTCCCACTGATAAGCTAGAAGGCTTCCCTCCAACACAGAAAGGCTTGGGGGGCTCAGAAGCTTACAAAGAGTCCTGGATACAGCAAATCCGTACCTGGACTAGACTAGTTACAGCAAAGGTGGGGAACAAGTGCAAACACAGGCTTTTAAGCCAGCAAGTTGAAAGAGATGGAAAACTGCCTAAACGGCCAATAGACTACAATTTATGGGCCAAAATCCCCTCTTCCTGTGGTAGATAGGCTACCTAATGCTTACCACTCCCACTGATAAGCTAGAAGGCTTCCTTCCAACACGGAAAGGCTTGGGGGCTCAGAAGCTTACAAAGAGTACTGGATACAGCAAATCTGTACCTGGACTAGACTAGTAACAGGAAAGGCAGGAAACAAGCACAAACACAGGCTTTTGAATCAGAAGGTTGAAAGATGGAAGAGCTTCCTAAACGGCCAATAAACTATAATTTCTGGGCCAGAAACCTCTCCTCCCATGGTAGATAGGCTACCCAGTGCTTACCACTCCCACTAATAAGCTAGAAGGCTTCCCTCCAACACAGAAAGGCTTGGGGGACTCAGGAGCTTACAAACAGTCCTGGATACAGCAAGTCTGTATCTGGACTAGACAAGTTACAGGAAAGGCAGGAAACAAGCTAGGAATTTTTTTTTTTTTTTTTTACAGAAAAGCAGCTAAAACAGCAGTAAATACAATTCAAATGCAGTGCAGGCTAGCACACTTGTATTAATATTATGCCAAATACAGTTTAATTAAATGCAATTAAATTAACAAATGACTAAAAAACAAGTGCAGATGGCATTAAATTAGAAGGCTACTAACAAGCAATAATAAGTGCAGAGTAAGAACAACTGAACAGATAACAGCATGCAGAACATGCTGAATATATATATATATATATATATATATATATATATATATATATATATATATATATATTTTTTTTTTTGAGGGAGGGAACACAGCAGGATTAAGAGGCTACAGAGGTTGTCCTTCTGAAATGCTCTCTTTGTACACAGTAGGAGTGCCTGAAATCAGAATATGATCTCACTGCACTCAGTTGAGTGAGCAAATGAGATGGGCCCAGAAGGAGTATCCAAATACAAACTTACAAGAAGGGTGGGCAGTTTCAAAGCCACCAAGATTAACACCAAGACAAGAACAGGGAGGGTTGGTGGGAGAAACACAATGGAGACAAGAGACAGAACCAATACAGCACCACTATAAATAATAGGCAAGTGTATAAATACAGCACAGTGCAAATTAAGTTGCAAAAATCTTCAGAGTCCTTTCCAGATGGTAGCTATGATCACTGTCCAACATTTGTAACAGACTACATGGCTGTGTACCTAAGCCTTGTAGCTACAACATGGTATACAAACTATCAAGTTTTAATTAAAAAAAATGTTACAGCTAAATTACAAAGTTATAACTGGTCCATTCTGAAACCACTCCTACTTGCTGTTGCCATTGTAAAATTCAATACTGTGGTTCTCAGCATACTTAATGAACATGCCTCTGTAAGAAGAAAAGGTGTCAAAGTCAACCATGCCTCATGGCTAAACAAATCAGCCAAAAATGTGTGCACACTAGGGACAAGACTTTGAAAACCTTGTGTGAACACAAAACATAGCAAAGCCTTCAAGCCTAGAAGTACCTCCATATCCTTCCCAAAACCAAAATTAGAGACAATAAAAGGCAATATTATACCATACTCCGGACACCCATCAAAACAATCCAAAGTTTTAATGGTCATCCATTAAGCATTTTGATAGCCCTGGAAAAAAAGGTTAGTGCAATCCATCACCTAATAATACCTCATCAGAATCTGCACTCTAATAAAACATAATTCAGCCACTGACTGAAATACCAGTCATCAAGCAAACAACCACTCTGCCACCCCCACTTTGCAAGCAATATCTGCTTTCTTTAAAAAAACAAACAAACAAAAAAAAAACTACTCATGCTCAAGACATCCCCACAGAACATCTTAAACTGGCCACAACCCTATAGCCTACCCTCTGTCCATATTAATAAATAGATCCATCAGTGAGGCCTATATCCTATTCCTATAGGGGAAAATCGTACAGTCTCCGACTACATAATGGTGGAAACTACATTGATTTTTCAGATTTTAGGGCAACTGCAACACTGTCTTCTTCATTCAAAATCCTAGAAAAAAATGTTTCCACAGACAACTTCTCCAACACCTCCTTGACCATCAGCTTCTGCCCCTTACGCAGCATGGCTTTCACCCAGGACACAGTGCTATCATTGCCCTTCTCAGTTTTGTCAGCGCCATTAACTAAGCAAGAATCAATGGCAGCCTGCTTTCTACCTTATTTCTTGACTTATCAAAAGCCTTTGTTACTATCAATTATCCCAGGCTACTTAAACAGCCATCTTCTCTTGGTCTCTTACCCCCCCCCCCCCATCCCTACAATGGTTCAACAGCTTCCTATTGAATTGACAACAGCCTACCAAATGGTAAAGTGCCCACTCAGCTTTACTGTCAGTCCCTATCGGGGTGCATATATACAAATGATATAAGCATTTGCATTAATGCCCTTCTAGCTTGCCAATATACCAAAACACTTGTTCCCATAATAAGTGTCCAGGGTGTTCTTAAAAAATAATTAAACTTGCACTTGCTTTAATGTAATTTGGTAGTCTGTTCCATGCATCAGCTACTCTGCCAGTGAACCAATTAGAACACTTCTCATTCCTATAGAATCTTCTACATAGGTTGTCTGATGATTCTCTAGTACTTTTTGATAACCCCAAACATTCCTTGAGATAATTGTCTCTAAGTGTCCTATAAACTTGAATAAGATCTCCTCTGAAATAGCTATAAGAGACACTGTATAAGGTCAGATATTTTAATCTTTCATAATAACTTAACTGTTCCCATCCATGGATGCCCTTGGTATAGTCTGCTGTAGTCTTTCCAGTTTACTCATGCTTATTATCTTATAGGGCTTCCATATTGTTATTCCATATTTAAGTTTGGGTCTAATGTAACTAACAAACAATGACTTCAGCATTTTTGATTTCCTGGACTTTATAAATCTTTTTATACAACCTATAGTTCTATAACTATCATTAACCAATTGGTCCTTAAACGAGTCTACTTTATTTGCTAGCAATTACAGGTGTGGGGGTAGCCACATTCTTTGATTTCCTGTCCTTGCCTATTTAAGTGGTACAGTGTGAAATATTTTCTGCTTAAAAACCTCAGCTTTGGCCGGCTAAGAACGTGGTTATATTCAACTGGACATATAAGAGAATTTAAGTACCTTTATCTGCACTTTTTTTAAAAAAAATACAGTATTTAATTTGATTTAAACTGTGTTGAAGGAATATTTAACTGAACTGACAGTTTTAACTCTGCTCTTCAGTTATTCCCATCCACCCTCCCTGTTTTTGTTTTGGTGTTAATCTTAGTGGCCTTGAAACTGCCCGCCCCTCAGCCTGCCTCTGGGCCCATCTCATTTGCTCACTCAACTGAGTGCAGTGAGATCATATTCTGATTTCAGGCACTCCTACTGTGTACAAAGAGAGCATCTGGGAAACAGACAAAAAAAAAAAATTAAGCTTATTTCCTGCCTTTCCTGTTAAGTGGTATAGACTATTTGTAGGCTTCTGAGCCCCCAAGCCCTTCTGTGTTTGAGGGAAGCCTTCTAGCTTGTTTTTTCTTATAACTAGCCAGTTTTCTAGTTTCAGCACTTAAATCTGTTTCTTTGATCTCAGCACTTGTTCAGATAAAAAAAAAAAAAAAAATTTAATCTGCTTTTACTGTACTTGTGTTTCTACCTACTTCATTTTACTTTTGCATCATCTTAAAAATACTCAATTGTATTTATTACTGCTTGGTGTAACTCATTCTAAGCCTTTTAGTTTAAACACTTGGGCTTCGGACCAGTTGTTTTGCACTGAGAGGGTTTGTGGTCTGCACTGTTGTGGCAGAACAGGTAGCTTACATCCTTCTAGGTTGGGAACTGCTGATTGAGGGCTCAGTGTCTGTTATTCTAAAAGTGTATTAATTCTGGTTTAAGCACTTGGGCTTTCAGGCCAGTTATTTTACATTAAGAGGGTTCGTGGTCTGCACTCTTGTGGGAGGAGAGGCTGGACTCTGCCCTTCTGAGCTGGAAATTTCTGGTTAAAGGCTTATAGTGCATGCATATCTGAACTGCTTCTTACTGAAGTTGGTGCGCCTTGTTTGCTGTGGCATAGGCTGGATTCGGGCCTGCTGGATCTAGCTTTGTTTGTGTAACTTGAGCACTAATCCAGACATTCTCTAAAGTATTCAATTGTATTTATTACTGCTTGGTTGTAACTTGATTAAAGTGTAGCTATCACTCTAAGTCTTTTGGATTAAGCACTTGGGCTTCAGACCAGTTGTTTTACATTAGGAAGGTTTGTGGCAAGCACTGTGGTGGCAGGACAGGTAGCTTTCATCCTTCTAAGTTGGGAACTGCTGATTGAGAGCCCAGTATCCAAGTGTATTAGTTCTGGTTTAAGCACTTGGGCTTCAGGCCAGTTATTTTACATTAAGAAGGTTCGTGGTCTGCACTCTTGTGGGAGAAGAGGCTGGACTCTGCCCTTCTGAGCTGGGAATTTCTGGTTAAAGGTTTATAGTGCCTGAATATTTGAACTGTATCTTACTGAAATTGGTACACCTTGTTTGCTGTAGCATAGATTAGATCCAGGCCTGCTGAATCTAGCTTTGTTTATATGCTTGTTGTTTGTTTGCTTGTTATTTCCCTGGACGCTAATTCCACCTAATACGTGGCTTCTCAGCACTTCTGTGGATCACTAGTGATATCTGCATTGCTTACTGTACTTATTTCCTTGTTTCACTTGAAAGAAAGTTACTGTTTGTCGTTTTTGCATTTAGTTACTTGTAACACATTGCACTCAAGTTACCTGGCACTTGCTCACTAAAGCAATTATATAAGTCAGCACTAAAAATTAAAAGCACTACACCCTCACTCCCCACTGGCCCTTGTTTTTAATTATTAAGGAATTCCCAATATTATTCTAGCATGTCCAAAGGTCAGTTGTCAATCTCCTCTCCGGTCCAGCTGGTAAATCTGGGAATCTTGAGGCAATGTTATAACTGCCTCATGTACACAGACAACCCTCTCCTCCTCCCACATAACACAAATACTTGCGAGAGATGCAGCTATTTAGCCAAACTGGAGGCTGAGCTCTCTCAACTCAGGACTGGCAAGACCAGACAGGAGGAGAAGGCAACTACACACACCACAAAACCAGCCTCACATAATGCTACCACACCACTGAATCAAACACATAAACACACAAAGACATACTCGAGGCTCTGAGTAAAAATTTACCTAAACAGCAGAGGCCTCCAAAGCAGACACCCAAACAACTGCTACCTCAAGACACCCCACAAGCAACACATAAACCACAAAATCAGTGTGCAAAGCAGTCACAGCCCTTAAGGCCAAATACAACACCAAACATACTTGTCATAGGTGACTCCATAGTCAGACACACTGACGTCCCACTCACCAGGCTGAACAAGGAGAGGGTCACAGTAAGCTGCCTATTGGGCTAGAATCCGCCACATAACACAAGCACTCGGGTCACTCCATGGCAAGTACAAATATGACACAGTCATTGTCCATGCTGGTGTGAACGACCTGAGACGTACCTTCCTGGACTACATGAAAAGAGACATAGAGGAGCTCTCTGATTATGTAGCCCAGGCAGGTATGACCCTGACCCTGAGCAGTATCCTTCCTTCACCAAGAATGATGCCACAATATAGAGACAAGATGATCAGCTTTAACAATTGGCTTAATGTCTGGTGTCATTCAAAGGGGATCCAGTGTCTGTCTGCCTGGGATGACATGCTTGACAAGCCACGCTGCTTATGAGGGACAGCTTGCACCTGTCACCCTGGGATTCGGATATTGGTTAAGGCTCTTGCCACCCCATAGTGCCTTTTTAGGCAAGGCTCAAATTCTAAACCTACCACCCTAGAAAACAAAATGGGAAGAAACTGAGGGTAATGCTGCTCAATGCCAGAAGTCTAAATATCAAAATGCACGCACTCGAGGCCCTTCTCAGTATGGAGAACATCGATGTCTGTGCTGTAACTGAAACCTGGTTCAAGGCTCCTGAGAGCACCCGGCACTATTAGGTTTTACCTCATATCATGCGTTCCGGCCCCACAACCCGGAGCAGACCACATTAGGAGGGACTGTATCCATATTCATAAAGGATACCCACACCTCCAGGTTGGTGGCAATGCAAGCCGGAAACCATCCAGGTGCAACTAACCATAGGCAAAACTGCTCTACAAATTGTAGCATGCTACAGGCCACCCTCTCAAACTCAGGAACCCCACACAGCCTTCCTGAAGACACTGGAGGGTATAAATGTATCTCCAAACACCATCATATTGGGTGACTTCAACTACCCGAATATAGACTGGGAACATTACTCAAGCCCTAACTTTCTAGCCCAACGGTTACTGGAGTTCATAAATTCAAATGCCATGGAACAGCTAGTCACTGTTCCCACGAGAGGAGAAAATATACTAGATCTCATTATCACAAACATGGGGACAAAATGCTCCACACGGAAGTATATCCCTCATTGGTGAGATCTGATCATAAACTAATCCCACTGGAAATCCACTTCCGCCCCACCCCAAACAAAAAAGATCACAGTGAAGAACTTCTCTAAAGCAAACTTCACACTACTCAAGACTGGTGTGGTATCCTTTAAGGCCCCTGAGCCAGTGGAAACCACAACCCAAGCTGCGGAAGCCCTTACAAATGCCTTCTATGAACACCTCCAGGACTGCATGGATCAGGCAATCCCAAATAAAACCAAGACTCTTTCCACAAAGGGCAAACGTCCAGTCTGGTAGACCCCAGCCATTAACAAACTTTACAATAAGAGGAGAAAGCTATTACATGATAGAACAAAATCCATAAAAGGGAAGTCACCCCTGATCATTATTAGTAAAAAAATACGAGCACTCATAAAATCAACTAAGGCCAATTTTGAGAGAAAAATTGCCATGGATTCAAAGGACAATCATAAGGCTTTTTTCAGCTATGTTAGGAACCTGGGTGGAAACTCCCAGATATGCTCAGAATTAGTCCAAAATGATACAAAAATCACTGAACCCACAGACATTGCCAACATACTGGCAGACAGGTTCAGTGCAAACTTCACCCCCTCTCCCCCCCTAAAGGAGAGATAACTATCCCAGCAGAGTGTAGCCTCCCAGACATCTCAAATGTGCAGGTGAAAGCTGCTCTCTCTAAAGCTAAAAACACAGCATCAATAGGACTGGATGGTGTCCCCAGCTGTGTGCTACATGAGCTAAATGAGGAATTAAACCCGCACATAAGGCAGCTGTTTAATCTCAGCCTTACCACAGGATACGTGCCCATGGAGTGGCGTAAGGCAACTGTGGTCCCACTCCACAAAGGCGGTGCCTCTACGGACCCTGGTAATTACTGCCCCATAAGCTTAACAAGTCTAGTCTGCAAAGCTATGGAGAGGATCATAATGGAGCTCATAAACAAAGATATAGGGGACTTGCAGACATTGGACCCGACCCAGTTTGGCTTCGTCAAGGGCAGATCATGCCTTTTGAACTTGGTCGACTTCTTCGAAACAGTCACCAAGGCCATTGATGAGGGAAAGGCAGTTCATACAGCCTACCTTGACCTTGCAAAGGCTTTCGACACAATACTCCACTCGGGTATTGTAGAAAAACTTACCAGCTTAAATGTAAACCCATATGTCACAAGATGGGTTGCAAACTGGCTTAAGGACAGAACCCACAGGGTTAGAGTTGCTGGTGCTATGTCAGACTCCAAGCCGGTCACAAGTGGTGTCCCACAGGGCTCGGTCCTTGGCCCCCTATTGTTCGGCATCTACTTCTCAGAAGTACAGGCCAACATGGGAGGACTTTGGCTGACAAAGTTTGCAGACGACTGAAAACTGGGTGTCATAGTGGAAAGTGCATCGGACATGGATATCCTTCAGAAAGGACACACGGAAACAGATAGCTGGTGCCAGAGCCATGGCCTGAAGTTAAACGCCAAAAAATGTATGGTCATACCCTTCGGGAAAAACAAGGTAACCCCAAGCTACCATATAGGTGGCAATCCACTAAGCAAAGAAGAGGTTATCAGGGACCTGGGGACCCAGGTTGACAGTGGCCTTTCTTTTGACACTCACATTGCTAAAGTGGTTAGAAAGACCTTCTACATTGCCCACCTGATCATGAAGGGATTCACATCCAGATCTAGTGAGGTCATTGTTCCCCTGTACTCTTCACTTATCAGACCAATGATCGAGTACAATGCCCCATTTGGGATGTATCTCACCCGACATCTGCAGCAATTGGAGAGACCCCAAAAGTTCCTCACCAAAAGGATAAAGGGACTCCAAAATCTGTCATATGCTGCCAGATTGAAGAAACTCCAGCTCTATTCAGTCGCATACCATCTGCTCAGAGGTGACATGTGCCTGACATACAAGGCCATGTCCAACCCGGAATTAATGGACATGCTCCACCTCAAAAAATCCAAATCCACCAAAACCACTAGAGCAAGTGACTTAAACCTTAGCACGGATATAAATAGGACATGCTGGTGGGATAGATTTATCACTCAGAGACTCCCTATGCTGTGGAATCAAATCCCAGTCCATGTGAGGCAGAGCACCTCGCTGGCTCTGTTCAAGAGACATCTTGACCTGTGGATGGAAGATCGTAGGTTTACCCCGGGAATCATCTCTGTGTCACTGCTGGACAGAGGCACAACAAACTAATGGGCACAGTATTTTTTCATATAAGGGTTGGCGTAAGCCACAAAACTTTGGGCTAGGCTTATAAATGCCTTAGGGCAGATAGCCTAGTATAAACCTATGAACCTAGGAACCTATATTAAATATTCACCTTTCAATTTATATCTCCCAAATCTAATAAGCTTAGTATTTATCAGGATATTTTTCTCCTGTACCCAAATGGTCAATTTAGTCAAGTTATTTTGCAGACATGCCTTATCTGTAACACATGCAACCAGTTTACCCAATTTCAGGTCGCCTGCATAGAGACAGTAGAACACCTCAGATGAAAAAGTTAGGTCTGAAAGATACAATCTAAACATGTAAGGGTGTAGGACAGAGCCCTGCGAGGCTCCCTGACTGTAACCAAGGATTTCAGCTGTCCAGTTGCTGTATGATACTTGCTATGTCCTATTTGTAAGCCATGCAGCTATCCATCTTATCAAGAGTACATCAATATCTAGTTGCACTAATTTATTGATCAGTGTTTTGTATATGACCCTGTCAAATGCTGAAGTTAAATCTATATAAATTACATCACAACACAATTTTTCATTCATAGCTGTTATTATATTGTTATAGAGGATCATGTTAAGGGTGGTAATACATCTGTTTTCAACATATGCATGCTGATATATGGATTCAAGTCCCAACCTATCCAGTTCTGACAATAACTTATCCAGTATTACCATCTCCATTATTTTTCCACAACATGAAAGTAGACTTAAGGGTCTATATGACTCTGGGTTTGTCCTGCTCTCCTCTCCCTTAAAGACAGGTTTAATGAGCACATGTCTCCAATCTTAAGGTACACAAAGGATTTATTCTGGATCCACTGCTTTTTAATGTTTTCATTAACAGCCTCCATACTGCATCTAAACATGCTTCCTTAATCCAGTATGCCAATAACTTGACCCCAGTATGCTCTGCCCAAACTCTGTCCCATCTCTCAGCATATAACCTAGGAATCTTTACCTCCATCAAATCCTGTCTTATTAACTTTAGTCTTCTAAATATAAACAAAACAAACCTACACCTATTCATACCCAAAACACACAATTTGGATAGGTTTGCTTTTACTATTATCTCTCTCTAAATAACACAAAAACTGTTAGGAGTCATTATAGATGGCAACTTAAAATTTAGCTTGCACATATATCAGACCATTGAAAAGACCCACCAGAAACTTGTGACACTATGTAGAATCAAGTCCTGTATCACAGGCAACTCAAAAATGGCATCTACCTTCCTCTTGCCATCACTGCACTCCAGTCTTGACAAATCCACTTCCATGTTAACTAGAACAAAGATGCAATAAAGATGCAATAAACTGGTTAGGTTTGCAACAAGTCTGCTTAATGGCCACACCAATGAATTACTGTGAAACAAGTAAACTATCTTGAAATTCCTCATTTCCTCACCTATACTCTCGGCTAACTGTATTCCTCAATACAGTATAAAAACTACAAAAATGCCCAACTCTGACAGGACTCATTCAGCATTATGCTCAGCCAAGGCAATTATGTTCACAAAACAAACTACTTCCCAACATTCAAAAGTCCAGTAATTCAGCAGGAGATGCCCTATACACATCTTGCATCACCAAAATATGGAACAAAATCCCACTCTCACTAAGGGTAAGTAATAACCTCTTCACCTTCAAACCCAGTTTTAAGAAATACTTATCAGATGGTTGGCTTTGTTCTTGCTCAAACCCTATGTAACCACACACAACTTAAATAGAATTTCTGACTGATATCAGTTATCTAAATGGGTATAAATGTTTTCAACTTATACAATTCTAATAAACTACCTCCACTAGGCTACCTTTATTCCCTAATTTAATAAATTTTGTCAGTCTCCATTCACTGTCGATATCTCAACACTCTTGCTTAAAACTAATGAAATCTCTGGCCATTTTGGGACTAGAGATAGTGTCTACTCACTGTATGGGTAGTTCTGATTTCCAAGGTAGCTTCTTTCTATTTTCATGGTGGTGTTCTTATTTGGAGGGGAACCTCAATCCCACTTTTTTTTGTGGTCTGCTGTAAGGTACGAAGTTATTAAACTTAACCTGTTGAAGCTGAATAAATCTCAGGAGCCATTTGTGTCTTTAAAAGTATTATAAGCTCATAGGTGTTTACTAGGCTAATGACCACAAGGGTATTTTTAAGCCTAGATATGTATCCCAAATCTCTGACATGTTCTGGTACCCTTGATAAATGTGAGCAGGGGCTTGGGAGGTGAAACATTTACAAGCAAGGGCCTGTGAAATAAACTATTTACAGGTTGCTTGTGTCCATTAGAGACATAGGTGCCAAACCAGGGATGAATTTCCTGTTCCCCATCCAGTTGTCCAAGTTATACTTGAATTGGGTTAGGGAGGAACTCTGCTTCAGATGTTTGGGGAGCTTTTTCCAGAGAAGGGGTTGTCTCTGGGATATATACCTGTCTCTCCACCACGTCCTATTTATATCATAGGCAAGGTTTAAGTCTTTAGAATGGGTAATTCTGGTGCTGTGTGTTTTGCGGATATGCAAGAGGTCCATCAAACTGGGGTCTGATGATGTCTTTCATTTCAGGCATAAATCTCCCCTCAACAGCCTGTAGGGGACAGAATGCAGGGATAGAGCCCTGAGGTGGTCTGCACAGGACATGTTATTTATACCTTGTATTCTTTTAATGAGGAACCTCTGTGGGCATTCCAGTTGCTGGATACGCCTGGTTAGGTACATACTAAAGGGGGCATTGCACTCAATGATAGGTCTGATGAATGCCAAATACAGTGGAACAATGACTTCCTTGGACCTAGATGCCATATCTTTGTTTATAAGTTGCGCAACATAGAATGGTTTCCTCACTACTGTAGACATGTGATGGTCAGAGGCTAGATTACTGTCTATGTGTATCCCCAAGTCCCGTACTACTGTGTCAACTTTTAGGGGTATGTTGTCAATATGATAGTTACTAGGGGTGGATGACTTCCTGATGGATACTATTATGCAGTTCTTTGCGTTTAGTCTAAGTCCATGGCTCTGACACCAGTTGTTTGCCTGTGTCAGTAAGTGATTCAATGACAGCTCTTAATTTGCAATCAGCTGCAAATTTAGTCAGCCAGAGGCCATTGATATTGAACTTGACTTCAGAGAAGTAAATACCAAAAAGGAACAGTCCCAGGACCGATCCCTTAGAGACTCCTCTTTTGACCAGCCTCTTGTAGAGGTGGACTCCCCCAATTCTAACTTTTTGGGTCCTGTCTGTGAGCCAGCTGGCTATCCACTGGGTGATATAAGGGTCTGTACCTAACCTCTTAAATCTGTCAATAATGTCTGAGTAGGTATTGATTGCTGAGACAGATGAGTGCTTCTCCGAATCTAATGGTCAACTAAGGATCCTTCAAGAGCTTATATGACTTAAAATGGTGGCATTCCCTAGGCTTGTCTCTCCTTGGATGTGGGATCCCTGGGGAGTGGGTAGAGTTGAGGCCCTATCAAAAAACTAGCCATGGAAGGTACTCCCCTTACAAAGCTCAACCCTTTTGTGACTATTAGTCCTTCAGTTTACACATGCAATCTATTACAGTACAAAGGAGTCAATTACCATCAATGTTCAAACCATATATTTAACAAATATCAATCCTGGTGTAGCATTTTTTTCTTTCTTGAAGTACTGTGACCAGTAATTTAAATATTGTCAGATTTATATCCTTATCTCGGGCAACCATTATTTTAGGATGGAAATTTCCAGTGTTTTCACTTACACTTCTTCAGATCTGTCTCTTCCTTTTCAGTTCAAGGTTAGTGGTGGATTACAGGTGTGGTTTCTTAAAACTGTATGGGATAATACAACATATATTGCCATGGCATTTTTTGCCAGGTACACTATGGACCATGTGGCATATGAATCTAACTTTCAGCTGCAGAGGGCCAAATTAGTCAGTGTGTAAAAAGTAAAATTGTAAATGGTAGTTGGGGAAATGGAAGACGATATTGCTGTCCATGTGGGTTCCAGTTAAAAGCTTTGGATAAAACCAAGTAAATACTTTGGAGATGTTCCAAGCAATATACCACAGAGCTGGGTTGAACCACAAGGAATATAAAGCAACTGAAGCTGGCAAAATAATCAATCAAGTTTATTTACAACTTAAAGTTAAGCACTTTCATCCCTTTGAAATGTGGAACTTCATCAGAACTAATAACAGTTGCTTAAGCACCTTTAATATAGTACATCCAATTAATTAACCATAAGTCACATGGCAAATGATGGGATTTCCTTCAATCCAGTAACAGACTTATGTAACCAGCTGTATAAAACCACACAGTGTAAAAATTCAACCCAAAAGTTAAAATTTACAAAAGTAAAATGTTCCTTTTAAAACCATATGTATGCATATGAATTATCAAGTAAACACTAACAGTGATAATAAGGAAACCCCTTAAAAAATTTAAAAATGACAAAACTCTTAATGCATCAAGTATCTATAACTTGGATGCCCATATATCATTCAAGCCTGGGTGTACTTGTATCTAGCCTTAGCTGCCTTAACATTTTATGGTATTCAAGCCTGCTTTCCCACTGACCACCCCTTGGGTATAAAGGCACCAACTCTAAAATAACAAAATAAAAATAACCTGTTACTTATACACTCAGGTTTATGCTTATACAGAGCATTGTTCACATTATTATGCTGCAAGTCATAAACGTGCCCGTATATTCTCCTTTTAGGGCTTGCAAGGTTTTACCGATAAAAAATGAGTGACAAAAGTCACAAAAAGCAATATATAGAGCTCCTTTTGAATTACATTTACAAATATATTGTAATTTAATCTCCTATAGAATAGTGTCTAGCTTCAAAGATTGCTCTTGCTAGATGTATTTATATTCTTCTTATGGCTTGTATAGGAAACCCATCTATTTGAATCATTTTTTTACACTTTCATAGTAATCAGCCATATCATCAAAAAAAGAGCCTTGTCAAGACACAAATGGTAAGAATTTCTAAGATAGTGTCTAATAATGAACAATTTATTATTGAAATAGATAATATTATTGAAATGTTTATGGATAGAGGCCAACCATTATCAATGTTAAATGAAGTAAAAGAAGTTAGGGCAAAAAGAAATGAGAGGTTTTACTCCATTCTTGGGAGAGGAATTGAAAGGGAAAGCCTCACTTGAATTGAGCCCAAAGATTATGAACATACTATGTAAGTATTGTGCAGGGTTTTACAATATTAAACAGATACTGCTTAACAATTGAAGATGTATAGAAAGTGATGATCGGGTAAAAAAAAGTTTTAAAGATGGGTCCATAATTCACGTATAAAAGGCATTTGAATATTAAGGAAAGACTAGAAAGAATCAATCCAGCTAGCAAAGTTACAACCCTACAAATAAAATCTAAAGGCATGGTTAAGTGAGGGTCCTGCACACAATGTAAATACATCTACCAAGAACTTAAGTTACCTCTCAGGACCAGATTGCGCTAGGTCCCTATAAATACCTACAGCTGGTATGGGCTAAGTATCAAGCACAGGCCAATCCACTTTCTTGTGTACTCCAGGATCAGGGCTTTACCTTTATCCAACTTTATTCACCCCAAATATCATATACCCTACCAGCATGCACTACTTTTGGCCACTCTGGTGCTTAAAGTTAGACACACCAGCCACATGGTCCATAAGTTTAAGTAGCTAATTGAAAATTCACTTTAATTATAAAGGTTAAACTGATATACATATAAGTTTCATAAACAAAACTTGGCACACACCTAGCCTTAGGTCCCTTAAAGCATGCCAAGTCACACATTGAATAGGAATAGCTCCACTCATAGCTACAAAATTTAAGCTAAACCATTTGTATCCCTAGCTGATCCCTGAATATAGGAACTTAAAATTCTTAATTTAAAGAAATGCATGGGTTCCATTTAACCAAAATAACCACCAAGTTGTAAGTTTTTATAAATAATCCTTGATTAGGAACCTTCAGACCAGTCACCTCACTGAATTTCCTTGTGTCGACACACTCACCACATGGTCCAAGGTGTACACAGACCAACACACAGCAGTATGTGGCATGTGTCCTTTATGTTCTTTCTTAATTTTACCAACTAAAAACTGAATAAAAACCTTAAACCTTAAAATTCTTGCCAACAGAGGTTTACCTAAAGCTTTTAGCTGGTACCCACACAGGCAGCAATATTGACTACCATTTCCTCAACTAGCACTTACCATTTTACTTATTACTAACTGACCAATTTTGCCCTCTGGAGCTAAAAGTTAGATGCACTAGCTACATGGTCCATAGTGTACCTGGCAAAAAATACTATGGCAAAACATGATGTATTATCCCATAAAAATCTGAAAAAGACACACCTATAATCTACCACTAACCTTGAACTGAAAAAGATGACACAGATCTAAAGAAGTATAGGTGATGCCAGTGTGATAGTTCCTGGGTTCAGTGGATGGTCTACCCTTGTGCAGCAGGATACCTGTTCCAGCCCTCCATTTTTTCAGGACAAAGCTTGTTTGGAAGTTGTGCTTAAATAGTGATTCAAGTGAATCTAATATCTGCTTTCTACCATAGTCTGTGGATTTCTGAAAGATGTTATCAGCTATGGCTCCAGGGCATATTCACTATCATTGATAAGATGCTACTGGAGAAAATCATCCCACACAAAGTGCTGATATAGGTTGCTTATATGTCATAGGTGGGAGTCGTGGGTACTGCCTCAGTGGCCTGGAAGTATATTGTGTATTATAGCATGTGCATTTCAAACCACCTGAAATTTGACACATTGGTAAGTTTTACGGTTAGCATACTTTCTTTCCTACTCAACAGGAAAAAAACAAAAACAGCCTTTATTTCAATGTGTGTGCAATCTATGGCCTCCAGTACCTCAGCAAAAGGGGCTATTTCATAAAAAGCCCACATAACATTAGCCACCTCCTCTGTGATGTGACAAAACCACATATTCCCCCTCACATGTTGTAGAGTGTCACTGAAGAATTGGTAGAGCATCCCTGAGGCAGATTCCTGGTATATTAATGCTGTGTCCCCCACTGGTCAATGAAAGATCCACGTAGCTAATATTCACAAAGCCACACATACCTTGATATCCACAAGAACAAGTACCCCATGCATCCCATGGGCCTACAAATGAGGGTGACATATTTCAACCATCTCCTGCATGCATACCTTTCAACTGTACAGATTTTTACAGAATGTCCAGATTTTTGCCTCATATTTTTGGTCTGTTTTTCATAAAATTGTGGTTTTCTGGCAAATTAGTGGCAAATCATTGAAGATTGAAGTTAGAAAATAATGACAGATATTTATACCCTTCAGAAAAGTCATGCTAATTGAAAACCTGTTATTCTATCAACTTTCTATGTTTGCAAGAGCAATATTTAAAAAATTGTCCCTATTTTGGGCCTTTGTCCCACTTTTTTTAATGGCTTTGGCCAGATTTCTTACTCTAAGAAGTTGAGAACTAAATGTATTCACACAGTAGTGGACCACAGTTTCTGTGTCATGAATTGTAAGAAATGTTAGGCACAAACAGATGACA
This sequence comes from Protopterus annectens, assembly GCF_019279795.1. NCBI lineage: Eukaryota > Metazoa > Chordata > Ceratodontiformes > Protopteridae > Protopterus > Protopterus annectens. The sequence continues at coordinate 756,786,670 of NC_056728.1, read as the reverse complement.
TAGTGCCCTGAGGGTGACAAAGTGTAACAAAGTGACTACCAGTAGTAAGTATAGCCTGTTGGTATACAGGTTTGTTAATGGTGCAGCTACCACATACATCATTCCATGATTCACCTTCAGTATATCGAGGATTTTTCTGCATTCAATAACTCTGGAGCTCGAACCTGCAGTCATAGTGTATATAATTGTCTCATGAAATATCAGACACTCAAAAGAGTGATCACTTTAATGTTTTTGCAGGGGAGCCCTACACCCCCCACAAATTATGTATACCAACTCTGACATCGCATAACAGCAGCATAAGAGTAAATTCCTTTACTCTGCTGCAATGCAATCTCTTATAAAAAGCCGACAGCACCACCATTCAAAAGAAAGTTTTCAGGTATGAATATTCGCTTTTTTGCATCACTAAAAAGCATTTGTTCATATGAGCTGTCGCTCTTGTTGATTGTGATATATGTATGTTTCTTAGAATTTGTTAACCAGGAAAGTCTGACATGGCAAAAAAAACTTCTTTTCAGCAGATGCTTGGGGAGAAAAACACCACAGAGACTACGCATATAACATAAATGAATAACAAATGACATCAAATGCACAGTTACAGTGATTATGCATTTTTAAAATTATATAACCCAGCAAACTTTCACAAATATTGAGACCTGGCTAACCAATAACCACCTAATATTTAATGCTAAGAAAACTAAACTACTTCTATTTCTACCTAAATTACTTTCTCATAACACTTTAGCCTTCACTATCACCTCTTTAGACAGTACTACCATCAATGTTGAATCCCATACCAAACTACTAGGGGTCATAATTAATGATAAACTAAAGTTCGACCTTCATATAAATTACTGTATCAAAAATACTAACCAAAAGCTTGGCTTACTTTATGTAACAAAATATATCTCACACCTAAGGCAAGATGGTTACTCGCTCTTACTTATCTCCTACCCTGTCTCTTATATGGCTCCCAAATCCTCACTAACCTATAGGCAACACTATTGGATAAGATGGAAAATACATACCACAAAATAGCTAGATTCGCTGCCAACACTCAGCCTAAATCCCATCATTGCATGGCCTTGAAAACACTGAACTGGCTTGATTTCCCCAATCAACTTCTTTTCTCTCAACTTAATATTATCCACTCTATCCTCTACAAACACTCCTTCTGCCCTAACATTTCCAACATATTAAATCACTACCTCCCAACCAGAAAACTTAGAAGCACCAGCCAAAACCTCCTTGACATTTACAAACCTAAAAAATCAATTGTTGAAACCCTTTACAACTATCTTCCCCCTATCCACTGGAATAAGCGACCTTTAACAATCAGATCTGTCACACAGCCCCCCACCCATTTAAAATCGCCCTAAAAGTCCACTTTACTAATACCTGGACTTGCTCCTGTACACAACCACTTTGTACGTAATCACCTGACCCCATTGCATACAGCCCCTTCTCAATTCATACTTAATTCTAGCCACAGAACTCTAACTCCTAATACCCTTTTTCACTAAATTTCTTCACTACTCATATTTACCTCCCTCCTTCTTTTCCCACTTAGCTTACTCTCCTTTCTCAGATTTCACTTGATTCTAACTACTACTTTCCAATCTTATTTATAAATTTAAAAAAATCACTTATTTTCCCTCTTTTACCCATAGCCACCTCCCTTTTTTTCTCTCTTGACACTTAACCTTTTTCTGTCACCTGCTCTCTATCAACTTCCCGTCTGCTTCTGATTACTGATGTACATGCTGTTGCCTGTAAGAACTACGATTTGATATACAATACTTTCTGTTCTCTTATTTTAAAATCTGAGCTAATTGCCATTATTTCCCCTTTAAAGGGGGAAATCCTTATGCACTGGAAATATATGAACGACTTTAACATTGACTTTAACATATTGTTTTGTTGCCATTTTTGTAAATAACACCTTTTAAACTCTCATGCTATAAGTGGGAACCCAAGCATTATAATGCATGTTTATATTACCTCATGTATACTGTACTGTTTGTAAACATTTTTATTGTGTATGCAATACTTTGTGAAGCTTTTCTCTCCGGGCCTCTGCTGAAAACGGGAGCAAGCTTAGTCAGACATTCCCGGTCAACAAATGTCAAATGAATAAATAAAGAAATAAAGAAATAAATAAAGAAAACACTGAAGATTTACAAACAATAATTGTTACAAAAATAATTATACAAGAATTTGAATGATGGATAGAAAAAAAAACAAGAATGTTCAGGTCGAGAGAGAGAGAGATTAAAAATGAAAACTGAGTTTATAAGTAGGTTGTATTGCATGCAGGGAAGGAGGTCTTAGAGGGTTTAGTGTAATACAACACAGAGGAAGTGGAAGATTTAATTGTGAATACATATTGTACTTAAATTAAAAAGTAGTAGTGGAATACACTGTATTAATATTATTTTTGTTGTTTTCCTTCTAGTGATAGAAATGAACTGAGAAGAAATTGAGCATCAAAGAGAGAGATAAGACATAAGGGGTGGAAAGGAAGTATATAATGAATGACAGGGTATGGGAGTTTTTTTTAGGTTAAGCAAGAGTGCTTCATCTTAAAGTGTGCATCCCAGATCCTGGTGTTCCCAGCAGTAGATCATGCTCACCTCCTACAGGGTTAGGGGTGAGAATAACTATAATACACTAAGAAAATCTCTGGCCGTTTTGGGACCAGGAATGGTGTCTAGACTCCATAGGGGTGGTTCTGATTTCTAAGGTAGCTTCTTTCTTTCTTTTTTTCTGGTGGTGCTGTTATTTGGAGGGGAACCTCAATCCCAATTTTTGTTGTCTGCTGAAAGTTACAGAAGTTACTAAACATAATGTATTAAAGCTGTAGAAATCTCAGTTGTCATTTGTGTCTTTAAAAATGTTTAAATGATTGCTGAGACAGATAAGAGCTAACCCAAATCTAATGGTTAACAAAGGATCCTTAATAGTGGAGGCACCCTTTAGGCTTGTCTTTCCCTGGGATTGGGCTCCCCTGGAAGGGGGATGAAGTTGAGGCCCTTTTGAGGGTCTGGCCTTGGGAGGTACTCCATTAAAAAGCTTAACCCTTTTGGACTATTAATCTTTCAGTTTACACATCTGATATATTACAGTGCAAAGTAGTTAATTAACATCAATACGCAAACCATATATTTAACAAAAATAAATCTTGGTGTAGCGCTTTTGCTTTCTTGTAGTACTTTAAATAATGTCCAGATTTATATACTTATCTTGGAAAACTGTTATTTTAGGATAGAGATTTGGCTTTTGGTTAGTATTTTTGATACAGTAATTTATATGAAGGTCGAACTTTAGTTTATCATTAATTATGACCCCTAGTAGTTTGGTATGGCATTCAACATTGATGGTAGTACTGTCTAAAGAGGTGATAGTGAAGGCTAAAGTGTTATGAGAAAGTAATTTAGGCAGAAATAGAAGTAGTTTAGTTTTCTTAGCATTAAATATTAGGTGGTTATTGGCTAGCCAGGTCTCAATATTTGTGAAAGTTTGCTGGGTTATATAATTTTGAAAATGCATAATCACTGTAACTGTGCATTTGATGTCATTTGTTATTCATTTATGTTATATGCGTAGTCTCTGTGGTGTTTTTCTCCCCAAGCATCTGCTGAAAAGAAGTTTTTTTGCCATGTCAGACTTTCCTGGTTAACAAATTCTAAGAAACATACATATATCACAATCAACAAGAGCGACAGCTCATATGAACAAATGCTTTTTAGTGATGCAAAAAAGCGAATATTCATACCTGAAAACTTTCTTTTGAATGGTGGTGCTGTCGGCTTTTTATAAGAGATTGCATTGCAGCAGAGTAAAGGAATTTACTCTTATGCTGCTGTTATGCGATGTCAGAGTTGGTATACATAATTTGTGGGGGGTGTAGGGCTCCCCTGCAAAAACATTAAAATGATCACTCTTTTGAGTGTCTGATATTTCATGAGACAATTATATACACTATGACTGCAGGTTCGAGCTCCAGAGTTATTGAATGCAGAAAAATCCTCGATATACTGAAGGTGAATCATGGAATGATGTATGTGGTAGCTGCACCATTAACAAACCTGTATACCAACAGGCTATACTTACTACTGGTAGTCACTTTGTTACACTTTGTCACCCTCAGGGCACTATGTCATCTGTTTGTGCCTAACATTTCTTACAATTCATGACACAGAAACTGTGGTCCACTACTGTGTGAATACATTTAGTTCTCAACTTCTTAGAGTAAGAAATCTGGCCAAAGCCATTAAAAAAAGTGGGACAAAGGCCCAAAATAGGGACAATTTTTTAAATATTGCGCTTGCAAACATAAAAAGTTGATAGAATAACAGGTTTTCAATTAGCATGACTTTTCTGAAGGGTAAAAAGTCTTAAACTCAAATATCTGTCATTATTTTCTAACTTCAATCTTCAATGATTTGCCACTAATTTGCCAGAAAACCACAATTTTATGAAAAACAGACCAAAAATATGAGGCAAAAATCTGGACATTCTGTAAAAATCTGTACAGTTGAAAGGTATGCATGCAGGAGATGGTTGAAATATGTCACCCTCATTTGTAGGCCCATGGGATGCATGGGGTACTTGTTCTTGTGGATATCAAGGTATATGTGGCTTTGTGAATATTAGCTATGTGGATCTTTCATTGACCAGTGGGGGACACAGCATTGATATACCAGGAATCTGCCTCAGGGATGCTCTACCTATTCTTCAGTGACACTCTACAACATGTGAGGGGGAATATGTGGGGAATATGTGGTTTTGTCACACCACAGAGGAGGTAGCTAATGTTATGTGGGCTTTTTATGAAATAGCCCCTTTTGCTGAGGTACTGGGGACCATAGATTGCACACACATTGAAATAAAGGCTGTTTTTGTTTTTTTTCCCTGTTGAGTAGGAAAGAAAGTATGCTAACTGTAAAACTTACCAATGTGTCAAATTTCAGGTGGTTTGAAATGCACATGCTATAATACGCAATATACTTCCAGGCCACTGAGGCAGTACCCACGACTCCCACATATGACATATAAGCAACCTATATCAGCACTTTGTGTGGAATGATTTTCTCCAGTAGCATCTTATCAATGATAGTGAATATGCCCTGGAGCCATAGCTGATAACATCTTTCAGAAATCCACAGACTATGGTAGAAAGCAGATATTAGATTCACTTGAATCACTATTTAAGCACAACTTCCAAACAAGCTTTGTCCTGAAAAAATGGAGGGCTGGAACAGGTATCCTGCTGCACAAGGGTAGACCATCCACTGAACCCAGGAACTATCACACTGGCATCAACCCAGTTCAAGTTTTTCAGGACAGGTCATGCCTATTCAACATGGTGGACTTCTCTGAGAAGGTCAGTGACAGAAGCATTCATTGGACAAGGGCAAAATGGTGGATACTGATTATCTTGACCTGGCCAAGGCATGTGATACAATACCACACTCAGGCATTGTAGACATTGTAGACTAAATTAGGTATAAATCCCTATGTCACCCACTAGATAGCCAGATAGCTCACAGTTAAGACCCAAGAAGTTAAAATAGGGGAGTCTACCTCCACAAAAAGGCCAGTCACCAGTGGAGTGCCTAAGGGCTCAATGCTGTGGCTGCTACAATTTGGCATCTACTACTCTGAAGTCAGTGCTAATGTCAAAGGGTTCTTGTTGACCAGGTTTGAAGATGATTGCAAATTAAATACAGTCATTAACTCTCCAAGACACAAGTATCCTCCAAGTAAGACTGTCACAAACTAATAACTAGTACAAGAGTCATGGTATAAATGACCTTCCCTGCAAATTACTACATTGATAATACACTCCTAAGAGTAGACTGAGTAGTCAGGGACTGGGGAACGCACATAGACAGTTACTTATACTTTGATCATCATGTGTCTACCCAAGTCAGGAAATCATTCTATGATGCACAACTTATAAACAAGGGTATGACATCTAGATCTAAACATGACATTGTTTCATTGCACTCTGCCTCACAAGGCTAATCATTGAGTACAATGCCCCCTTTGGTATGTACTTAACTTGGTATATGCATCAACTGGAGCATCCACAGAGCTTCTTCACAAAAAGAATGCATGGTGTAGTAAACAAGTTATATGCAGACCACCTCAAAGCCCTGTCCTTATACTCAGTCTCCTACAGGCTGCTGAGAGGTGACCTATGTCTAGCATGCAAAGCATCTAGAGAGTCAGCATTAATGACCCTGTTGAAGATCTGCAAAACAATGAGCCTCAGTAATGCCCAATTAAGTGATTTAAACCTCACCTGTAATATACATAGGACATGCTGGAGGGACAGATATGTGTCTTAGAGGCTGTCCCTTCTCTGGAACAGGCTTCCCATCCAAGTGAAGCAGAGTTTTTCCCTACACATATTCAAATGTAACATCTGTAAGTGGATGGGGAACTGTAACTATGCCCCTGGTGTGGCAACTATGTATCTATTAGAGAAAAAAAGCAAGTAAATTCTTAACCACTCATGTCAAATTGATATATCCCCCCCTTCCACAAAACCTATGGGTATTAGGTAACCTGACTAAACTAAAAATGCCCTTTAGGGTCATTAGCCTAGTATTATACTATGATACACAGGCTACAACTCTGCCTGATCATAAACTTGGGCTTTTCTCAGTAGGTGTTTGCTCTACTGAATGCCTTATTTCACTGTCAGGATGTATCTGGTGGTGCCCTGCAGTCTGACCCTAGTACCTGTACTAAGATATCTTTCATCTGTGCTTAGTTACATAACATAAATTTGAGAAAAACAGCTGCAAGACAAAGTATGTATGGAGAATGAAGAAGTTCTACCACACAACAGTGGAGGTGGAGTATGATGAGGAGCCTGCTGGGGAACCAGCAGAAGGGGAGGATTATACCAGATGAAAGTGAGCACAGTATGCCATTGCACTGGCTAAGATGCAGTGGCTGGTTCATAACTACAGGCTAGAAGAACACATTATACAGAACACAGCATGTGGGCATTATAAATTAATGTCTATGTATAACTGCTGGGGCACAACTTCAGCAGATATTGAGATCCTACCAACTGGTCCAGAGTGTCCATAGGAAATATGTGTCCATTCTATGTATAGTCCTGGCCAAGAAATTGCCCTCTCCTGGAAGGTCACAGGCACCTTCTAGACTTTGTCTAGAGGAAAGTGTGCTGCATGAATGTGAGCAATACTCTACTATGCATTCTGTGACATTAGCTCCACATCCTCATAGACGTCCATGTATTACCCTCCTCACCTCCACATTGGATGGTGGGATGGAAGTGGTGGCATTGTGTGTGTGTATCTGTGTGTATGTATACATGTGTATATATGTGCCTTCCGTAGACCTCTCCCTTCCATGTTGTCCACAACACTTTAGGCAGAGATAGAGTGGCCATGGGAATGCTGCCCATGTGCGCAGGGAGACCTGTGTTGCGTGAGCTGCCTATGCAACATATCCATCAGATCACATATATGTGACAAGCAGTCTCTCATGTCATCATGCACACCCCTTAAAACATGTACCATCTCAGAATGAACTGAGGTCACAAATATAGAGACAGCTAGCTTAGTACCCATGGCATCTGCAGCCACTGGCATCCTGATTACCTTATCTTTGCTGTGTTCAGTGGAACTGGTTGGAACCAGTGGTCACTGCACCACAGATGGAGATATCCTTTTCCAGGTGAACCTGTCTGTGACTCCCTGTCCTTTAGTGTTTTCTAGTGTCTCTAGGGTGGGGTCCACAAGCACAGAGACTATGATTACTGACTGGTATGTAGATCTGTATTCCACATTTATTATATTCAGCACTGACACCATACCGCCTGGCCATGTCAAATTTTGACTGTCATCATTGTTGAAATCTGAATCACCTCTGACATCAGGCAATGGTATATCCATGGTGGAGGAGCCTAATAAGATGTCACCCGTGAAAACACAAAAGGCAAATACAAACTCAAAGTAAGACCAACCACCATTACTTTAATCCCAGTGAATGAATGATACCTACTGAGTATAGTGGTAGAACAGAATAAGATTGACCTTACCTTGTACTGGTGGTCTTGTAGTCTGAAGCTTTGATGTTCTTAAACTGATGTGACATGTAATCAACAGTACAGTGCACATTCACCCAGTATGCAGTTACTGAATACAAAACAGACATAGGACACCAGGAATACCTCCATTGAAGATTCTTGGAGTCTAGTGTAGTTCTGCTGCAATGTCCAAGATGCCACAGTGGTCTGTGGAGAATTCAGACCCCTATGCAGCGAGGCAATGGAGGTAAATTGACATTTCTTTCTTTAATATCACACACACATACACACACACACACACACACACACACACACACACACACACACACACACTGCATTCACAACTATGGAAAATTTAGAATCACCAGTCCATCTCACTTGTGAGGTGAAACCAGAATACAAAAAGAAAATTTGCATAGGCATGCTAACTCCACACAGAAGGCATCACAGCCAAGAATCAAAACCCTGACATTAACATTATTGTAGGCTTTTTTATGTGGTTTTCATTGAGGCTGGAATTGACTATTCTTCAGTAATATGTATTCTGTGGTGTTTTATTCTATATAGTTGCAGGGCAGGCTGCTGAATGCAAACATTGTCAATAGCTTTGTGCAGTTTCACAACATATCAAAATTCACTTGTGGTCACATAGTGCTCTAGCTGGTCCTGCTGTGCAGTTAGCTGTGGAACATTATGTGTAATTGCTGTTTCATTGTAGACCTGCTGCCATGGTGTTGATATATGTATATATATCTCTACTTCAGTAGATCAAACTTTTACAAGTTAGAACCATACATGGCCAAGACCATGTTCGAACTCGTAAAAGTTTGAACACTGAAATAAAAACACATAAAACAAAAACACAAAACTAAATGTTTATAGCAGGGGGCTTTGCCCCCCACACCCCCTTTACTTAAATATACCAACTTTGAAATCACACTACATTGCGGAAATGGGAAATCTTCCTTTTCCGCTCTGTACGGAGATCTCCATTCAGTCCGATCGAACTTTTACAAGTTCGAACATATGGTCTCGGCCATATGTGGTTCGAACTTGTAAATGTTCGATCGACTGAAGGGGACCCATACACACACACACACACACACACACATATATATATATATATATATATATATATATATATATATATATATACATACATACACACACACACACACACACACACACACACACACACACACACATATATATATATATTGTTTTTATATAATGTAGAAATAATATATATATATATATATATATATATATATATATATATATGACATATGGGGCCACAGTGTCCACACAGGTGGGGTGGGGTAGTGGTAACCCTTTTATTTAGTTTATTTAATGGGTTTATTTTAGTTGGGGTATGAGCTCTTGGGTTTTTTTGTTTTGTCAATTGTAAAAGAAAACTGTGTGCATTCTTTTTGTGACTTTTTGTTTCACTAATTTTCCCCCATTGGTTTGTGTAGTCAGTGTTCTAGCACTGATCACATATGTGTCAATGTAAGGAATGTTGTCTGTTTATGATATACTTACACACATGCATACAGCATTATTGTAACTGTGCCTTGTGTCTGTAATGTGACTGTTGAAGAAGAGAAATGTCAACCTCACAATGTTATATTTAACCTCACCAAGTCATGGTGCGGTGTTGGATATACAGTGGCTACATTCTCAGGCTTCAGTGTCAGAAGCATGATTTTGTACTGGGTTGTGGCTTTTATTCATTTTTATGGCTGTCAGCATGCTATGTTTTGAAGATGAGAACTTTGTTCAGATATCACTAAGTGTTGCATGCACTGAACTAAGTGCCCTTATAACACTTTTAGCAAACAGCATACTTGCCAGATTTTTTTAATGTAGCTAATGTTATTTCTGGTCATACAGGAAACTTCATCACAGAATAGCAATCTAATCTACTTGCGCTCAGCTGTTTTCTCTTAGATAACTTAAACTGCACTCTGACTGCACAAAGTCCATTTTTGATTAATGCAGTATTATTATGTATAATTATTAAAATCACGAAAACATTATGGAAAAATCATTGCTGAGGCAGGTCTTAAAAACCTGCTACACAGCTGTGTTATTCTTTGGTAATTTGTTTATCTTACTAAATACGTTCTATGTAATTTATTCATCTATGGTTTGTCCACTCTGGTACATGAATTTCAGGGCTTAAAATCTAGCTGCAAATGCTGGCTAGGAATATTTGTTACCCTCTCGTGTCTACAGTCCGTTGACTGTAACATTGTCATGCAGATTCCTCCCTGTCAGCTCCACATGTGCTGAAGCATTATGTCGCCAGATGTACATATTTTGGTGTAGTGCCAGCAAGCTCTACAAACTGTAACTGATAAAATAATCTGTAAATTTATCAGACATCACCCCACCACCCACAGCAAAAGAATCAAGTATTTTAAAAGATGGAGAGGCAAGGCACACTCCCATAACCTGCATGGTTCTCAGAATTCTGCAAAGTGATTATAATGTAGTTAACTGATGCTATGTGTTCATTAATTAAAATCATATGAACTCAGGCGTCTCATGGCTACTGTACATGTCTGCTTTGTATTTCATATACAACTGGGCTCATGTATTCAGCATGGAGTTACATATGGTGATAGACTCCGTATTCAGGCAGTGTCTGGGAGAACATTTTCAGTCTATGTCTGGTGCATTGCTCATAAACTTGGCAAAGCATAAAAAGTGAGAAGGGATGTGCATATATCTTAAATAGCACAGTGGTGCAAAAAATGATGCACAGAGGTATTCTAGCAGTGTATTGTGCACAGTGTGCAATAAAATTTGTCACTAAAGATACATATCACAATGTCTGATGTTTGTCACACTTACTATAAAATAAGCCTGAAGTGTGTGTGTGTGTGAGTGTGTGGGTGGGTGTGGGGGGGGTGCTAATCATTTTATTATAGATACAAAATTATTTAAACCATTTCTGCAACATGTTAGTCTAGAATTAAATATTGCTTCATGCTGCTGCTGATGAACATCGAAACTAATGCAGAAATCTTAAATCAGAATGAAACCATCTGGTTCTGCACAGTTCACATCCATACAAGGCAGGATTTATTTTTTAGTCTTTCCCGGAACATGCTGCAAACTGTCAGAACATGAGGTTCTTAAACGACAAGGGCAACATGTTGACTGCATCCAACAAATTTTTGACATAAATTTTAATTAACGGTGATGAGGTGTGAAAACAGCTGGCTACACCGGTGGCAAGTACCGATTAAGTACATTTACTGATTTTTATTTTTGATTATACCAGATTATAAATAGCATAAGCTCTACTAGCAATGGACAGATATTTTTCTCTGGAGTGTGATACAGAAATTATAGTGACAACCTCTTCCATATAACAAATCTAAAATCTCTTCAATATTAACCATGCTGTTATGACTGTACAAGTCATCTATTTCTATTCATCTTACAATATGTGTACCCCTTTGTTGCATTTCCATATCAGATGTAAAAAATGAAAATGTCAATAAGCATAAGACAGGAAGAACACTTTCCCAACAGTTATCTTGAGTACTCCAGTAAACATCCCAGGAAACTGATGAGGAACATCTTTAAGGGCAGTGTATAAGGGCAGCCAGAATGACGTCCCTGTATACCAATATGCTTGATGAAATTGAATACATAAGTTCCCTTTTGCTCACTCAACTGAGTACAGTGAGATCATATTTTGATTTTAGATACTCCTACCAGTCCCATCTCCTCTGCGGTGTACAGAGAGAGCACTTGGGAAGGCCATTCCCTTATAGTATCTTAATCTGCTCTGTTTCCTCCCTCTCCAAAAAAATAAAAAATAAAAAAATTGCACTTCATCTGCTTTACTGTATTTGTTTTCCTTCCTACCTTATTACCCTATCTTGCTTTTGCCTCTTCTTAAAGTACTCAATTGAATATATTTTGCTGCCTTAATTACTGCTTGTTAGTAGCCTGATTAAATTGTAACTGTTATTCTAAGGCCCTTGGTTTAAGCACTTGGGCTTCAAACTAGTTGTTTTACATTAAAGTTTGTGGTCTGTACTGTTGTGGCAGGACAGGTAGTGTACATCCTTCTGAGTTGGGAACTGATGATTGAAGGCTCAGTGTCTGTTATTCTAAAAGTGTATTAGTTCTGGGTTAAGCACTTGGGCTTCAGGCCAGTTATTTTACATTAAGAAGGTTTGTGGTCTGCACTCTTGTGGGAGGAGAGGCTAGATTCTGCCCTTCTGAGCTGGGAATTTCTGGTTAAAGGCTTATTGCGCATGCTTACTTGAACTGTTTCTTTCTGAAATCGGTACGCCTTGTTTGCTGTAACATAGACTAGAGTCAGGCCGGCTGGATCTAGCCTTGTTTGTATAACTTGTGCACTGATCCAGGCCATCTTTTTTTGGAGAAGGTTTCTCTGTACCCTAGTGGCAGGACTGTGCAGTTAGAACTTGTCTGATTGAAGACTGCTGGAACAGGGCTCAGTTTTGAGCTTTTTAACTGGTTAATTGAGTAAAGTGTTGTTTTGATTGTATCTGCTCTATTTTCTGAAAAAAAAAATAAAAAATATATATATATATATATATATATATATATATATATATATATATATATATTTGCTTCCCACCTTTCTGAACTGGTATAGTCCAGTTTTCAGGTTATTGCTGAATCCAGGGCTGTGTTACAAGTTTCTGTGTTGACCATACCTTACTTGGATAGAAGGAAGTTTCTCTGTTCACCTGTGAAAGTAAATGATGGCGTGGAACAACGCTGAATGCCAATGAATCAAGGAAACTTGACTGAGAAAACCGCTGGTTGCAATGCTGTAAAATATTATGCCCACGAACTTCATTGCTCAATATTTATTATTTAATATTTTATATTTAATATTGAATATTCCATATTTTTTTACTTATTATATTGATCTACTAGCATGTATTTGATATTTACGGATGTATATTCATAAGCAATTATCCGTTTAGGAATGTAGCTCAATAATATATTTAGTTACAGTTCTTTTATAATCAATTATGTTTTTACACATTCTAACTTTTTTAAGAACATTTTAGAATTGATATTTTAGAATTGATATAGTTGAATATGTACTGAACTAAGTTAGCAAGCTGTAGGGTCAGTTTTTGCACATTTTTGAGTCAACATGTATTAAAAAGCGCTGCAGCTTTAAATGTATTATCAGAAGTTGGCGCCAAATTTTATATTTAAACTATGGTGAGATCAGTATGTCTTGTTCTGATGAAGCACACGATTTGTGTGTGAAAGCGCTTAACGTTGTCACTTTGTGGAATAAAGATTTTGTTTTTTACTGGCTCTGAAGTTCGTGGGCATAATATTTTACAGCATTGCAACCAGCGGTTTTCGCAGTCAGTTTCCTTGATTCATTGGCGTTCAGCGTTGTGCCACGCCATCATTTACTTTCTTAAGTACACTACGCTGCTTGGTTCTGTTTACCTGTGAGAGAGGGGAGCTTTGAGTAGCCTATCTGTCCCTGGAGGAGTGGTTTCAGCCCAGACGTTAGTAGTTTATTGGCCATTTTGGGCTAATTTCTATCTCTTTCACTTCCCTGCTATAAAAACTGCATTTACGCAGTTTTTGCGCTTGTATTCCGCTCAGAGAGTGCCTTCCAGGTGTTCTGCAGAGTCTACAGCAGCAGAGAGACAAAAGAGTGACCTTGGAGTGATTAAGTATAATTTTTCTGCTTTTCTTGCTGTCTTAACTAATTCCGCATAAAACACCAGTTTTTTTAGCGAATCTGTGATTTAAAAAGTTTGTTATTGCTACATATTGTACTTATTTGCTGCCTGCACTTGAATTAAGTCATTTTTGTGTTTAAATAATCTATTTAACTGTTGTAGGCTACACACTAAAGTATGATAGCCTTTTCTGTGCATTTAAAGTATTATTTTGATTGTATCTACTCTATTTTCTGAAAAAAAAACAAAAAACAAAAATAATATACTTGTTACCCATCTTTCTGAACTAGTATAGTCCAGTTTTCAGGTTATTTCTGAATCCAGGGCTGAGTTACAAGTTTCTGTGCTGCCCATACCTTACTTGGATAGAAGGAAGCTTCTCTGTTCACCTGTGAGAGAGGGGAGCTTTGAGCAGCCTATCTGTCCCTGGAGGAGTGGTTTCCTCCCAGAAGTTAGTAGTTTATTGGCCATTTTGGGCTAATTTCTATCTGTTTCACTTCCCTTCTATAAATACCGCATTTGTGTGGTTTTGTGCACTGGGCAGCGCCATTTAGCTAGAGTTAAACTAGTCTCGGCTCCATGAAGTCTACTCTTCAATTTTTTCCTTGGAACTAGACAAACTTTCAACTTTAGCACTCAAACCATTCATTTCACAGTCAAGCACTTGCTTAAACCTCATAGCAAGCACTAATTAACCCTAGCACTAGAACCCCCTATACTGTCCAGAAGGACAAGGCTCTTTATTCGTCCCCACCAGCCAATCAGAAAAACAGCATACTCTACCTATTAAGGCATGTCCAAAGGGCAGTTTCCGGTGTAGTCTCCAGTCCAACTGGTGAATCTGGGCATTTTGAGGCAATGTTACAACTGCCTCATGTACACAGACAACCCTCTCCTCCTACCACCAAACACTAATATATGCGAGAGATGCAATTATACAGCCAAACTGGAGGCAAAGCTCTCTCAACTCAAGACTGGAACTGACAGTCAAGAGGAGAAGGGTAATACTTGCAACACACCACTAGTCTCACATAAACCTAATAAACCAACACCGGCAAATAACACACATGAATACATGAAAACATACCTGGATTCTCTAAATAAAAATCTGCAAAAGCAACAGAGACCTCCAAAGCAGACATCCAAGCAACCTCCACACTCCATCACCAGCCATGAAATACATACTTCACATAATCATTGTGCCATGCAATCACAGCCCTTAATGCAAAATAACATACCCAACACACTAGTAATAGGCAACTCTATAGTCAGGCACACTGATGTCCCACTAACTAGGCTGGAGAAGGAGAAGGTTACAGTTAGCTGCCTGTCGGGTGCCAGAATCCGCCACATAACACAAGTACTCAGGTCACTCCAGAACAAGTACAAATACAACTCTGTCATTATCCATGTTGATGTGAATGACCTGAGACGTACCTCCCTGGACTACATGAAAAGAGACATGAAAGAGCTCTCTGATCATGTAGCCCAGGCCAGTATGACCCTGACACCGAATAGCATCCTGCCCTCATCAAGAATGATGCCACAGTATAAAGAAAAAAAATTATCAATTTCAACAATTGGCTAAGTTTCTGGTGTCATTCAAAGGGGATCCAGTATCTGTCTGCCTGGGATGACATGCTCGACAAGCCACGTTGTTTCACAAAAGATGGGTTGCACCTGTCAACCTTAGGCTTTCGAATACTGGCCAAGGCTCTTGCCGCCCCCATAGTGCCTTTTTTAGGCAAGGCTCAAAAGACAAACCCACCACCATAAATAGTACAAGTAACCAAAAACTGAGGGTAATGCTACTCAACGCCAAAAGTCTAAACTTCAAAATGCACGCACTCGAGGCACTCCTCAGTATGGAGAACATCGACATCTGTGCAGTAACAGAAACATGGTCTAAGGCTCCTGAGAGCACCCCAGCATTACTAGGCTATAACTCATACCATACCTTTCGACCACAGCACCAGGACCGAAACACAAAAGGTGGGGCTGTATCCATATTCATCAATGATACCCACACCTCCAGGTTAGTGGCGCAGCACAATGCATCAGAGATCATCCATGTGCAACTAACAATGGGCAAAACTGCATTCCAAATTGTAGCTTGCTACAGATCACCCACCATGGCCCAGGACCCCCATTCCGCATTTCTGGAGACACTGGGAAATATGAAGGTCCTACCAAACACCCTAATACTGGGTGATTTCAATTACCCAAACATAAACTGGGAGAACTACTCACGTACTAACTCCCTTGCCCAATGCTTCCTAGAATTTATAAACTCGAAAGCCCTGGATCAACTGGTCAACACCCCCACCAGAGGGAACAACATATTGGACCTGGTCATCACCAACATGGGCGACTGGTGTTCCACACCGGAGGTCAACCCCTCGCTGGTTAGATCAGACCATAGACTAATCACTCTGGATATCCACATTCTGCCCCCACCCCCAATCAAGGAAACCACAGTGAAAAACTTTTCAAAAGCAAACTTCACATTACTTAAGACCGAAGTGGAAAGGTTCACAGCCCCCATGCTAAAGGGCAATGCTATCCAAGCTGCTGAAACCTTTACAAAGGCACTATATGAGCATCTGCAGAAATGCACGGATCGTGCTATCCCAAGCAAAACCAAGACTCACTCCTCCAAAAAAAGGAAACCAGTCTGGTGGACCCCTGCCATAAACAAGCTATACAATAGAAGGAGGAAACTAGTACAGAAAAGAGTAAAATCCCAAGAAGGAAAGGCATCCCTGATCAGTATCAGCAAGAAACTATGATCCCTCATTAAATCATCCAAGGCTAGTTTCGAAAGAAAAATTGCCAATGACTCCAAAGATAACCACAAAGAGTTCTTTAGCTATGTCAAGAACCTAAGTGGAAACTCTCAGATCTGCTCTGAGTTAGTGCAGAATGGCACAAAATACACTGAACCGACTGATATTGCCAACATTCTGGCAGACAGGTTTAGTGCAAACTTCACCCCCCTCTCACCCCCTAAAGGGCCCATAACCATACCAGAAGAATATAGGGCCCCATCAATCACCAACACACAGGTTAAAACAGCCCTATCCAAAGCCAAAAACACAGCTTCAATGGGACCGGATGGTGTCCCAGGCTGTGTCTTACAAGAACTCTAAAATGAACTAACCCCTCACCTAAACACACTGTTCAAACTCAGCCTCTCTACAGGCTACGTAACCACAGAGTTTTGCAAAGCAACAGTTATCGTGCTCCACAAAGGTGCAGTCACAACGGACCCTGGGAACTATCTCCCTATAAGCCTAACTAGCCTGGTCTGCAAGGCAATGGAATGCATCATCATGGAACTCATTAACAGAGACATTGGGAACCGCCAAACCTTGGACCCTCCCCAGTTTGGCTTTGTTAAAGGCAGATCATGCCTCCTAAACCTGGTGGACTTCTTTGAGAAGGTTACCAAGGCATTATATGAGGGAAAGGAGGTCCACACAGCCTACCTAGACCTAGCAAAGGCTTTCAACACCATTCCCCATTCTAGTATTATAGACAAGCTCACCAGCTTGAACATAAACCCCTATGTCACGAGATGGGTTGCCAACTGGCTCATGGATAGAACCCACATGGTGAGAGTTGCAGGCTCTACGTCCAACTCTAAACCGGTTACAAGTGGCATCCCCCAGGGCTCAGTCCTAGGACCCCTCCTGTTTGGTATATACTTCTCAGAGGTATAGGCAAGCATAGGAGGACTATGGCTGACCAAATTCACAGACGACTGCAAACTAGGGACCATAATTGATTCTCCGGCTGATACAGACACCCTCCAGATGGATCTCACTGAGACGGATACCTGGTGTCACAATCATGGCCTCAAGCTAAATGCCAAAAAGTGCAAAGTCATCCCCTTTGGAAAAAACAAAGCACTCGCAAACTACCACATAGGTGGTAGTCCCCTAAATACAGAAAATGTAATAAGGGATCTGGGGACCCAAGTAGATAGTAATCTCTCCTTTGATAATCATATTGCCAAGGTGGTTAGAAAATCCTTCTATGTGGCCCACCTAATCATAAAACGGTTCTCATCTAGAACAAAAGAGGTTATTGTGCCTCTCTACTCGTCACTCATTAGGCCCATCATAGAATACAACACCCCATTTGGGATGTACCTTACAAGACACCTGCAACAGCGGGAAAGACCACAAAAGTACCTCACCAAGAGGAGTACTGGCCTGAAACAGATGCCCTATGCAGCCCGACTCAAGAAGCTCCAGCTGTACTCGGTTACATACCGCTTACTCAGAGGTGATCTCTGCCTGACATACAAGGCCATATCCAACCCAGAATTGATGGACATGCTCCACCTAAAAAAAAACAAATACCGGAGAGCCACACGCTCTAGAGATATAAACCTCACCACAACAATAAATAGGACATGCTGGAGGGATAGATTCCTATCCCAGAGACTCCCCATGCTTTGGAACAGGATTCCAATATACATCAGGCAAAGCCCCCCACTAACACTCTTCGAGAGAAAACCTTGACGGGTGAATGGGAAACAGAAAATTTACCCCCGGGATCACTGCAGTGGCTCTGCTGGACAGAGGCACAGGGAACTAATTTAAGGGAGTGGTGAAAGCCAACACATTCTGGCTAGGCTTATAAATGCCCTTGGGCAGATAGCCTAGTACTTACCTATGAACCTATGAACCTATTTAGTGAAAGGGGGTATCCCACATATCATGGATGATGTCAAGACGTATGTTATTAATGAATGGGGTAAAAAATACCCACCTATTTTAGGAAAGGAATTAGTTAAGAATACATCTACATGTACTAATGATATTGACACAAATTATCAAAGAGCTTGCATTTTGGAATACACCCCCTATGTGAATCAAGTAAAGCAGATATTAAATAGCAACTGGAATATTCTTATGTCGGACAGTGAAATCAGGAGTATATTAGGAGAAACACCTTTATTTGTCTTCAAAATGGGCTGTAATATTAAGAGAAATCTGGAGCAGGGTAACATCACTAGGGAAACTGGTGAACAGACAAAACATACGAGGAGGTGTGGTAGTTGTAGACAATGTCATGCTATTTTAGAGGAAGCAGGTGTTGCCTTAGAAAACATTAACAGAACTAAGATTACTTTTAGGCGGAGGAATTGTAATACTAAGTTTGTTATATATATGGTTACTTGCATGACATGTCTTAGTTACTATATAGGCAAAACAGAGAGGCCCCTCAAAAAAAAGAATTTATGACCATCTATATAACATAAGAAGGAAAGACAGTAATAATGCTCTATATAGACATGTGGAAAAAAATGGGGACAGCCATGTTTTTAAGTTTGCCATATTAGAACAGGTTAGATTAGGTCCTCGAGGGGGGGCAATTCCAAGGCAATACTGGGACATAGGGAGGTCAAGTGACAATTATTAACAGATGCCTCAAATATGCCCAGTTTAAATAACCATACTTGGGGGAGGGTACATTATGTGGGTTCATTTACTGTGTATTTTTTGTGAGTCTATTAGAGTTCATTAGGAGGCACATAATGTGGGACAATTATATGTTACTTTATGATTATCAATGGATTTTTTTCTACGTTGTTGATGTATATGGTTAGGGACATTTAGTAGTTTATTAGTGTATATACACATGAAATTTAGAGTTTGAGCTAAATGCTTATTTGATTTCATAAATACATGAGTTTTTTATCACATCACAGTACTATTTAGTGCACGTTCACTTTAAATTGAGCAAAATTTTATCAGTTAGTATTCTTGGAGGCAAAAAATGAGTATTTAAATGATTAATTAAGTATTAAATGTATTCTGATGAAGTCCACTTTCCTGTGGATGGAAGTGCTAAATCTGTGTTTGCACAATAAAGAAGAGTGGATTTTATTTTCATTTGTGTGACTCTTCCTGGTAGATTCCATTATTTCTGGCGTTTATTTTCTTTATTTCCCAAAGGATAAAAGGAACAAACTGAATAGTATGTTCCCTGTATAATATCTACAGTATCAAACAATATGAAATTTTAACAACTGGAGTATCTTCCATTGTAAAATAATGTCAGTTGCTACTCACACTAGTATATTGCTTGCCAAATATATGGTAGCTAGTGCAAAGGGTTAGGGCTAGGATCTGTTCACAAACTAGTTCCAATGGTACAAGATTTGATTCCCTCTAAGCCTTCATTTGCCTGTTACATGACCTTGATCAAGTCACTTCACCAGATAGTTCTTTAGGGCCACTGGGAATTTGGGCTAGGCTTCTTAATAGTCTTCTGGACTGTATATCTAGTAACCTACATTATTTATTTAACATCTATTTACCGGAAAATCTGGGCAATAAAACCTTTTCAGTGGAAGCCCAGGGAGAAAAGCTCCTCATTAAATCAAGTTTACAGACAGATAAAGCAACAGAAAAAAACATCATATATACATTAGGAAAACAATATTTACAGTAGTCATATACAAGGTGTGTACGTAAAACATGAGTACAATTAATTGCTAAATGTTATATATGCTCTAAGCAGAGGGGAAATCAGACCCCATATACTAGAAGAGTAAATGTTGCAGTAATAAAGCCTATTTGGTTAACACTAATTTAATCTTATGCCTTACACAGGATGTGGTAGAGAAAATGGTTTATAAGAAGAAAAGGTGGTAAAATCCAAAACACCAAAGACTAGGAACAACTCCACGGAAGAGACACCTGGTTGACAAGACTTCACAATTTATTGAGTGCTTTTGTCAGAGAGTTCACATAGACTTCTTCAGAATAAGGAATTATGCCTACTTCCTTATTCTGAAGATGTCTATGTGCACTCACTGATGAAAGCGCTAAATAAATTGTGAAGTCTTGTCAATATGAAAAGGTGGTACAGTTAAATAAATCTTGGCAGGCAAGCATACCTCTCAACTGTATAGATTTTTGCAGAATGCCCAGATTTTTACTGCATATTTCTGGTACATTTTCATAAAATTGCAGTTTTCTAGCAAATCATTAAAGATTTATAGGTTCATAGGTACGTACTAGGCTATCGGCCCAAGGGCCTAAGTAAGCCTAGCCAACAAGGTTCCCTGGCTAATGCCACCCAAGAAAGTTATTTTCCTGTGCCCCTGTTGAGCAGAGGCACAGAAGTGATCCTCCGGGTGTATTTCCTATTTCCCATCCACTCATCAAGATTTTTCTTGAAGAGTGCTAATGAGGAACTTTGCTTGACATAGATGGGTAGCTTGTTCCAGAGTATGGGAAGTCTCTGGGACAGGAATCTATCCCTCCAATATGTCCTGTTTATTGTGGTGATGAGGTTTATGTTCCTAGAGCATGTAGCTTGGTGGGATTGGGATTTCTTTAGGTGTAGCATGTCCAACAGCTCTGGGTTTGACATAGCTTTATATGTTAGGTAGAGATCACGTTGGAGTAGCGGATATGCTATGAAGTAAAGCTGGAGTTTTTTGAGACGGTCAGTGTAGGGCATTTGTTTGAAGTCAGTAATCCTCTTTGTGAGGTACGTCTGTGGCCTTTCCAGCTGCTGCAGATGTCTTGTGAGGTACATTCCAAAAGGGGTGTTGTACACTATAATGGGTATAATGAGTGTTGAGTAGAGGGGAACAATGACCTCTTTTTTCCTGGATGAGAACACTTTTATGATGAGGTGTGCCACGTAGAAGGATTGCCTAACTACTGTGGCGATGTGATTATCAAAGGAGAGACTACTGTCCACCTGGGTCCCAAGGTCTCTTATCACACATTCGGCGTTAAGTAGACTACCACCCATGTGGTAGTTCATGGGTACAGAGTTTTTACCAAAGGGGATGACAATGCACTTTTTGGTATTTAGCTTGAGGCCATGGCTCTGACACCAGGCATCTGTCTCAGTGAGGCCTTTTTGTAGGACTTCCACATCATTTGGGAACTCAACTATGGCTCCTAGTTTGCAGTCATCTGCGAACTTCATTAGCAAAAGGCCTTTTGTGTTAGCCTGTACTTCAGAGAAGTAGATACCAAACAGGAGAGGTCCCATGACTGAATCCTGTGGTACTCCACTTGTCACTGGTTAGACGTCAGATTTGGAGTCTGCAACTTTTACAGTGTGTGGGTTCTGTCAGCCAGTTGGCAACCCAGCTTGTGGCGTAGGGATTTATACCTAGTTTAGTGAGATTAGCTATAACTCCAGAATGGGGGATGGTGTTGAAAGCCTTGGCAAGGTCAAGATAGGCTGTGTGAACCACCTTACCCTCACCTACAGCTTTGGTGACTGCCTCAAAGAAGTCAATCAGGTTCAGGAGGCATGATCTGCCTTTCACAAACCCAAACTGGGTGGGGTCCAAAGTTTGGAGTTTACCAATGTCTTTGTTTATGAGTTCCATGGTGATACTTTCCATGGCCTTACAGACCAGGCTCGTCAGGCTAATAGGGTGATAGTTCCTGGGATCAGTGGTGGTTCCCCCTTTGTGGAGTGGGATAACTGTTGCTGTGTGCCATTCAGCGGGCACAAAGCCTGACGTGAGGCTATGATTGAAAATAATAATAGCCATTTGAGTTTCAGCATTTATACTCTTAGGAAAATTTATACTAGTGCAAAACCTGTTATTCTGTCTACTTTCTAAGTTTGAAAGAACAATATTTCAAAATTGTCCCAATGTTTATGCCTTTTTCTCCCCATTATTTACGGCTTTGTCCAGATTTCTTGCTCTAATAAGTTGAGAGGTATGCAGGCAAGTATTATTTGAGAAACCATGAGAGATTTGTAACAAAAAGGAGATAAATGGTAAAGAACAGATGGACAAAGGAAGATATTTATTAGTAGGGGAAGGTTGACGGATAATAACTAAAATAGTGAGTTGTGGGGAGAGGATATTAATGATATTTTTATGTGAGTTAGGCTGTATTTAAGTATTGGATTGTTTATGCAGTTGTATGTCTAGCGTAACCCAGGGATTCACAGGTGCATATTTAATGGGTGCTTCTGAATCTCAGCTTGGGATGCACAGGTGACTATCCAAGTATCCATGAGACGTTGTCTCAGTTGGCACTTACATGCTTCTATGTTGTTGAGTTGTCCCAAGTGAGCTGGAAGGGAATTCCATTTATTTGATATCCAGTTTGAATCCAGTGAATTGCCTGTACTGTTTTTCGACTTTTATATTTGGTGCAAGGATTTAAAGTGGAGTGTAGGTTTCTATCTGAAAGGTATAGCTGAATGATAGTGTGAGACAGAAAAGACAGACCAGGCTAGGAAGAAATACTAGTTAGCTACCAAAGTTGCTAAGACATGAGTTACAATAGCAATAAATAAGGCATCAGAGACACTACCAACTTTTGGAAAGTGACTCACAAAGAAAATATATCAGGTTGCAAGGCAAAGACAGAAAGATAAAGAAGATAGTAAGACACCCTTCATAAGGGATGGCAGCAGCAACCTCCTCACTAGTCCACAGGACATCAAAGGCAGAAGGAAGGAATACTTCCAGTAGCTTCTGAATGAAGAAAATCACATAGAAAATGTACTGCCCCAGACACAGCCCACTGTGAAGAAGAGGAGGAGCCCACCCTAGAAGTAAGGACAGTACTAAAGAAAATGAAGTCTGGGAAAACAGCAGGATCAGATGACATCACAGCAGATATGATCCAGATGTTGGGTGAGATAAGGGAGAAATGGTTTCTGAGGATACCCATAGCAGTATGGAGAGAAAAGCATATCTGAGCTGACTGGAGAATAAGCATAATAATTCCAGTCTTCAAGAACAAAGGTAACATTCACAACTTTGGGCAGAACAGAGGTATCAAACTCGTGTCACACTGCATAAAAGTTCTGGAGAGGGTAATTGATAATTATATAATTATCTAGCCCTCCCAGTCCTACCATGTGACCCTAGTAAACTTTATAGTCCTAACAGAGCCCTACTTCGAACCCTAACCCTCCCCTCCCACTCCCTAAACTTAAAACTTCCTATCACTCTCTCCCTAACTCGAAAGTCACTGATCACTCCTGAAACTTAAAACTTCTGGATGACTTCCATTCATACAGTTTTCTATTCCCTCCAGATGGCATTAAAATGCAAAGAAATCCAATGAAACAGAAGTTAGTTAAAAGAAGCTTTTTACCTATCGATAGTTTGTAGAAGCTTCCAGGTAACAAGAGGCAACAGAAAATAAGTACAGAAGATGGAAAATTAATCTGAAGATCTTAGCCACAAGATACATTATTTGAATAAACTCTGTCCGAAGATCCAAAACTGCCTCAATCAGACAGAAATGGCAGATCTGCATGAAAAATAGATAGCATGCATCACAAAACAGTAAAATGAATGGCTCAATCCAGGAGTATCTGAAAAAAAAGAAAGAAAAAAAAGAAACAACCAAAGGCTGGAAGAGATTGAAACAATGTTGTTGTCTTCTCAAGCTGCCAAGATTAAAACTGTCAAGCTCACAAAGAGTGACCATGTAGCAGAAATGGAAGCAGACCAAGAGGATCTTCAGGAAAAAAATGATTGAATTACAAGATAAAAATCACTGGCACCATACATTCATTATTCTGAAGAAGTCTGCATTCGGCAGATGAAAGCGCTAGATCTGTAATTGTGTTTTAACAATATTTGTTCAATAAAGTACTGAGGTCTGTATACACGGAGTTTTATTTTTGGATTGAATTACAAGATAGGCAGAGATGTGAAAACTTAAGATTCATTAATGTTCCAGAGGTCATAGAAGGAAAAGACTTTGAGATTTATGTGTGAACAGATTAGTGAACTGAGGGATTCCAGAGGAGCTGGTGCTTGTAGACATTGTGCACAGGGTATTCCATTTACCTGGTACAGCAGCAAAGCTCTGATCATGTTGACAATTCAAACTTTTTAATTAAAGGAACAAATTCTAAGTGAACTCTGAAAGAAGGGAAAAGTTTTGAAGGTGGGAGAAAGCAGTGTTTGCCGAACAGGATTTTTCTGTTATTACCAGGCAAAGAAGAAATAAATTTATCCCATGCATCAGTCTGTGTAGATGCCTAGACTTCAAATTCAAACTGAAATATCTTGTGATCTTCAAGATATTCCTCCCTTCTGGAATAACAACTTTTGGGGACACTGTTACACTGGAGAGGCTTTGTTGGAACTGGCAGATATAAGCAGTTCAAAGAAACAGCAGCCCGAATTGAGAACATCGGTAATATAAATAATGAGACTGACAGAGATTCCAAAAAAACATAGGAAAGATGGCCAGTGAAACCCTTCCCACTCTTTAAACTAAACATGCAGGAGCTCGAACATCAAATGGCCAGAAACTCAAAGAAAGAAAGAAAGGAATCAATTGTTAAAAGACCCGGAGTGAAAAGAGTTGCATTCTTTAGAAATGAATGAGTCTCAAGAAGAGGTGTGAGATCACTTTTTGAATGTAGATCAAGATGGACTACTTTAATTGTTATATGAACTTTGTTTATTCTAAAGCATGGTCTGGGGGGGGGGGTAAGTCCTTTGATTAAGGACTGAGAACTTGCATCACTGCATAGCCTTATGGTGGTATTGTGTTGAGGGACCCTTGTTGTTTGTATAGCCAATTAAACTTAATGTTAAAATCAGTCTGATATTAACATATTTCTGCCTCTACCTTCGTAAGTAACTAAACATAAGATGCCATGTCTATATGTCTCATCTATGAGGTGACTGACTAACATGGAAGAGATAGCCGCAAAGTGAATGTAAATGCAAGGTGACAGATGTAATAGCACATTTTTACACAGTTCCTGGAGAACCCTGGATTCTTCATTGAGGAATATCTAAAGCTGTCTACTTATGTTCATAAACAGTTTTACTGACTGTGTGACTCTCAGCAAGTCACTTAGCCAGACACCGCTGACCAGAATAAGTCTGGAAAGGTCCACGGAGATCAGTGCATAGAAAACAAAATACAAATAAAATAAAAAAATAAAATAAAATTTCATATCTAAGAAAAGTGAGGAGACAACGGAAATAGAGCTCTTTAAGAAACTGGTTTGTAAAAGGGGGAGATGCACGCTTTAATTTACACAAGCAATAATGCCTGACAGGGTGTGTGTTAATCTGTAATTAATGCCCGCCCAGGGATGTTGTGAGCCCCAATGCCACAGATGGAGGGCATCTACACCCCTGTAAGGGCATTAATTACACATCAACACACACCCTGGAGGGCATTATTATGCTTTGAGAATGGGCTCTCTGAATTGTTGTGTTTTACTTATTTATTTATATTTTTATTACTATATTTTTTATATATATTTTGGATGTAAAATAGTTCCTCCACTTAATGTTTCAAAATTGCTTTAGTATAAGCAAATGGTGTTAGAGGAAGCATTTTACATTGAAAATATATATTTTTTAAGAATATCTAGATATTTGCTTTATTTTTCTGGCCTCTTACTGCTAAAATGGTTTCTTGCCAGTCATTGGTTATTGAAGTCACTAAATAATAACATACATTTGACTTTCAGATTCTATTTCCTTCAGAAAATTTATATTAACACAAATCCTGTTATTTAACTTACTTTTTAATATTTTTAAGTATACCATTTAAAATCTGTTCATAATTTGGAGCCTTTGTTCCCCTTTATTTCAGGCTTTATCCACATTTCTTGAGCTAAAAGGTAGAGAGGTATGGAAACCTCTTATCTGCTTCTGCCAGTGTTTCATCAATCTCACCGTCTCTCCCTGTGTCACACAGACACCACCCCCCACCCACCCACACAAACCTGCACTTCACAAAATGCATGCTAACACAAGTCCTATTATTGCAGTAACTTTGTCATTTTTTTAAACAGGAATATGTTCCTGTTTTGATCCATTGTTCCCCCTTTATTTTATGTTTTATTCATTTAACTTATCTAAGAGGTGACAGGTACGTAAACCTCTTGACTACTGCTGCTGCCAGTGCTCCATTGCTCTTACTCTTTCTCTTCCTCTGTCTCTCTCTCTCTGTCTCACTCACACACACTTCACTTTTATGCAGGCAATCACACATGCAGAAACAGAAACACATACACACACACACACACACACACACACACACACACACACACACACACACACACACACACAGACACACTTTTCTGTTACATTTAGATTTTACACTCACTAAACAGCAGAAGCTCTGCTTAGTGAGTGTAAAATAGCTTGATCATTCTTGCTTTCACTCACATGTACACACACACACACACACACACAGACACACACACACACACACACACACACACACACACACACACACACACACACACACACACACACACACACACACACACACATATATACACACACTTTTGTTTTCAGTTTTCTGTTTTCTTTTTTTTAAATATATGTTACACTCGCTAAACAGCAGACTTGCTGCTTAGTGAGTGTAAAATAATGGCAACTGTTCGTTTTTTTCAGAACAAGCTCCATGGCAGCTTGATATGTTGCTGTGAAGCAGCGGACACGTTTTTCAGTGAGCATTACTTGTACATTAATACCCTGCTGGAGAACGTTTGTTCTCCAATCAGGGTAGTGATGTAGATTGTTCCCATTTTCTAATAGAGGTTTAGTAAACCATTACAACTTGAGAATGACACTGGTGCTCAAAGCAGACATTATGACATCAGAACCTGGGGCAGGGTACAGCAGAAATGTGTAAACTGGCTTACATAAACTAGAACTTTGCAGCTATTTATATACCTTACTGCATATGTACAAGTAGCTACAAATAAATGACCACGCCCTGTTCTGACTGAGACTAAATAGAGTGTATTATTAGAAAAGTACAGCATGAAGATGAGTGCAGAGCATCTTTTAAAAGTATGTATGAAGCATTTACGGTGACTGAAGCAGGTTATGCACTAAGAATGCCTAAGAGGGACTCTTAAGTGGATGAAAAGATGTGGGAATTCTTAATCACAGTACATTAGAAGGGACAGACATTTGGGACTGGATAGAAGTCAGTCCGCTTCTATTAGAAAAAGAGATAACAAGAATATGCAAGTAATGGATTAGTCAACAGCTGGGGGTGCAATATGGTTTACATAGAGGCAAGCCAAGGTGTCATCAAGGACCTAGCCTCATGTGGTTGATACGGAAGATAGTAATCATGAATGGGGGCTTTGAGTCTGTATATTTTTCTAGACTAAAGTTCATAGACTACATTCAGCATTTAATTATTAAACTGCAAGACTTAGACAGATGAAGGACTTAGAAAGATTATGGTTTAGTGATAAATGTGTGAAAAATAAATTATTAATGGATATGTTTAAAGTGTGATAACCTAAAATTAAGATGTGTCTGAAAATTTCTAACTTGGAACGTATATGGCATGACCAAAAAAGGAAGACAAAGCAAGGTATTGGATTATATTAATAATTATAGAGTAGGTATTGTGATGGTTCAAGAAACCAATCTTATTGTCAAAGCTCATAAAGACTTGTTTGCAAGGGAGAGGGACAGAAGTAGTTTTACAAGCATTCAGTCAGAAAGAAGGGGGGGGGCTCTAATAATTCTGAAACGAGGAACGCTATTGCAGCTTGATGACCTTAACTCAGATGATCAGGACAGATAAATCTTAATCAACATTGCCATGGGACTCAAAAGAATGACTTTTGGGAATGTTTTCTTACCTCCTAAAGTATCCAAGAGAGAGAAATACAATTGGTAATGGGGAAAATGTTGCATACATTCAAGAAATAGTGATAATTGCTGGATGTTGATATTAAATAACCTGTGTGCCCTGTTCAATCACAGCCTCATTTCAGGCTTTGACCAACAGAATGGCACACTGCTACAATCATCCCTCTCCATAAAGGTGGAGCAACTTACAGACCCTGGGAATTATCACCCCATTAGCCTGATGAGTCTGATATGTAAAGCTATGGAGCGCATCATCATGGACCTAATTAACAAGGATATAGGGAATCTCCAAACTCTGGATCCCATGCAATTTGGTTTTTTGAAAGGTAGATCATGCCTGCTCAACCTGGTTGACTTCTTTGAGTCAGTCCCCAGAGCTGTGGATGAGAGCAAGGCAGTTCATACAGCCTACCTCCATCTGGCCAAGGCCTTTGATACCATTCCCCACTCAGGAAGTATTGATAGACTCAGCAAACTAGGCATCAACCACTATATCACTAGGTGGGTTGCAAACTGGCTCGCAGATAGAGCCCACAGTGTGACAGTAACAGACCACAAGTCAGACTGCTGACCACTCATGAGTGGAGTCCCACAGGGATCGCTCCTGGGTCCTCTCCTGTTTGGCATCTACTTCTCAGAAGTCCAGGCCAACACGGAGGGACTCTGGCTGACCAAGTTCACTGACAATTGCAAGCTGGGAGCCATTATTAACTCCCCAAGTGATGTAGACATCCTGCAGAAAGGCCTCACTGACACCAACGACTGGTGTTGAAACCATGGCCTTAAGCCTAATGCCAGAAAATGTGTTGTTATTCCCTTTGGGAAAAACTCAGTTCCCACTAAAATTATCACATTGATGGTAGCCCTCTGAACACTGAAGGTGTTATAAGAGATCTGGAGACACAGGTTGACAGCAACCTCTCCTTCGACCACCACTTTGCCACTGTGGTCAGAAAGTCCTTCTATGTGGGACATCTCATTACCAAGGGTTTTGCTTCCAGGAAGAAAGAGGTCATCATCTCTCTCTACTCTCCCCTCACTAGACCAGTCATAGTATAATGCCCCATTTGGCACGTACCTCACTAAATACCTGCAACAGCTGGAAAGGCCACAGAAGTAGCTCATGAAGAGGATACCAGGCCTTAAACACATGCCCTACATGGACAGACTTTACAAACTCCAGATTTTCTCTGTCTCATATCATCTATTAAGTGGCGATCTCTGCTTGACTTACAAAGCCATGTTTGACCCAGCCCTGTTAGAAATGTTACACCTAAAGAAATCCCAATCCCTCCACACCACATGCTCCAGGGACCTCAACCTCATTACCACAATCAACAGAACATGCTGGAGGGACAGGTTCATAATCCAGAGACTGTCCATGCTCTGGAATAGACTTCCCATACATGTCAAGCAGAGCACCTCACTGGTCCTTTTCAAGAGAAATCCTGATGAGTGGATAGGAAATAGAAAGTTCACCCTGGGATCACTCCAGTGGTTCCACTTGATAGAGGCACGGGGAACTAAAGGCGGCATGATGCCAGGCCACTTTTATGGGCTAGGCTTGTAAAGGCACCAGGGCCATTGGCCTAGTACACACCTATGAACCTATGAATAGAGTCACTAGAAGATGTCAGAAGAAGGCCTAGCAGGATGAGAATACCTCCTTCTGAAAAGTATAAGGAAAGCTTCCTGATGAGGGACTTAGGTCATTGCTTCCCAGAAGATATGCAGTTTACATAATACTCACACAAATATGGTACATGTTCTAGGTTATATCATTTTTAAATAACAGGAGAATATGACTATCAAATAAAATGTGTGTTTATTCATCCAATTCTTCTTTCTTACCATACCTCAGTGAAGGCTGAAATACTGTGGACTGTGATAAAGGGGAAAGGCACTGGAGGTTTAGTACAGTGTGGCTTTAAAACCCTTGTAAGAAAACAGCTATTGGAGACTCTGAAAGATATTCTCAAATAGGCAAAAGGAAGGACAGAGTTAGGAAGGATGGAAGCCTTGGAGACTTTTAAAAACAAGTTAAATACAAAATGCAATCCATAGAAAAGAGGAAATGGGAGAATGGTAGTCTGCTAAGAGAACAGATTATGGAGAATCAGACATCTTCAGGAATCTATGGGATTACAAAAGTGAGAGGCTAAAGAAGAACTCGATATGCTAGACAAGGAATGGAAAAAAACATTGAAGAGGCATTATAACAGAAGGGAAAATAGTCCGAATGTCCTTTTATGTGGAAGAAGTCCCCAAATAACAAGAATACCTTAGCCTTAAGACTTATGCAGCAAAACTCAAAAAAGAGTATCTTGAGGATTAGAGATTCAGACACAGGAAAATTGTTTAGAGACACCGCTTGAAATGCAAAAGTTTTTTTTAATCAGTTTTACTCAATGACATATCAACAGCAAAATGAGCAAAGAAAAGAGGAAAGTTCCCATAGGAGATTTTAAGAAGGATTAGATATTAAAAAAAGATTTCAGAAGAGGAAGCTAATACAATCCTTAGACCAATAACTTTAGAAGAAATAGAGACACAGTTAAAGAAGTAAGCTAGATGGGAATATTCAGTCTGGGATGGCTGTCAGTTAGACATATAGAAAGAATGTGAACTAGATATTAAGTCTAGGTGGCTCTCACTTTTTAATTATAGTTTAGAAAATGAAGTTGTACACGAGTCCTGGTGACAAGCTGTGATTTCATTGATCCTGAAAGAAGGGGGGGGGGGGGACTCAAGCAACCTGCGTACTTATTGTCCAGTA
The DNA here is from genome assembly GCF_019279795.1 of Protopterus annectens. Lineage (NCBI taxonomy): Eukaryota > Metazoa > Chordata > Ceratodontiformes > Protopteridae > Protopterus > Protopterus annectens. The sequence goes on along the minus strand of NC_056728.1, from coordinate 756,755,474 downwards.
TCAGTACTAAACCATAAGATCTTTGCAGCAATATTAGCAGAGAGAATGGCAGAATTTCCTCCAAACTTAGTAAGTGGTGACCAGTGTGGCTTTGTGAAGGGCAGACAAACATTTGATGATATTTTGAAAATAAATCTTATCCATAGGGCAGCAGAGGAAAAGGGGGAAATTGGTCTCGTTAGTACTAAATTCTGAAAAAAGCCTTTGATAGGATGTGTTAGGAATACTTGTGGGAAGTGTTATGTTGCATGGGGTTACCTGACAGGTTAGTTAGTCAGTTGACAAAGATCTGTGTGGGCTCCAGGCAAATAAACACTAGGGTGCCTCAGAAAGTTAGGACTGAAAGATGGCCCCATTATTTGCAGTTTATCTAGAACCACTTGCCAAAAGATCTGCCAATCTAAAATTTGTGGATGGTTCACTGAGTTAAGGAAGAAAAACTATCCTTTTTTCTAGATGACATACATGATTTCAACAATGCTGACAGGGATATTTAAAACCTATCTGGATATTAAATAAGTTTGGTAGAATTTTGGGTTATAAAATAATGTGGGCAAAACTAAGTTTATCTGCATGAAATATGCTCTAAACGACAATTTAGTGAGATACTATCCTGTTATGGGGGCATTTCAGACTGATACATTTGAGGATATACATAATGTGTAATTCAACCAATTTCCCTAAGGAGACATGTGAGCAAGTGAAAATTAGGATTCAAATTACCTAAAAAATGATGAGTACTGCCAAGAGATATCACCCAAAGAGTCCATGCATTGAAATTCCTTTTAGTCCCATTAATGTTATAAGCTGCTCAGGCATTTATTCATGACACAGGAAAGAAATTCTGGGACAATTTAAGGAAAGGAGTGATGTCTTATGTCTGGGACAACAAATCTTCCACAGTAAAATGACATAAAATGATAACACCAAGTGAAGAAGGAGGGGTTGATACTTCTGCACTTGCAATAATACTTTAAAGGTTCCCAATTAAAATTAATTTACAATGTAATAAACCCCACTTATTCTGCCAACTGGAAATATTTGATAACCAAGGGAAGGCAGAGATCTTCTGCCCATAACTAATTTAAATATATGACAGCAAGTTGTGAGAGAAACAAGTTGTTCTAATCTGATGCAAGTTTGTGAAGTTTTAGATGACACCTTTAAAATAAATTTGAAGTTTGGCCAATTGGACTGGGTAGACCACTTAAGGAAATAGATGCTTCAGTATTTAAAAGACAGTGGGAAAGGGACAGACCCTTCTATTTCTGGCTATAATTAAGGAAAGATGGACAGTGGATGTCCTGGGATAATTTAGTGACAACCTATTGAATAAATAGAGGGGAAATTTTAAAATATAGGGATCTACTTGACATCTTGCCCAATATGATGGAAGTGTTACCATAGCAGGAGGGGATACACTGAAGTTAGCTGGCATTATCGAAAGTGCCAGATCACAAGAAGCAAGTAGTAAGCATTTAGTGGAGAGAATTTATAAAGCTGTAATACATGACAAATGGGCTATTAAAGGGAGTTTGCTATCATAATGGGATAAATATCTAGAGTGTAAAATTAATAACCAGTAATGGAGAAAAAAATCTGTAAGTCACCAAAGCAAGCCAATAGGTTAAGAAGTTTCAGGATCTTTGCCTGGAAATGTTTGTATACATATTTATATGCCCTGGAAAGGTTACATGAAAGGTTTCCCGAGGCAAGAGAATCTTATTAGCTGTGTGAAAACATTAGAGTAGGGAATGAGATCACATTTTCTGGACCTGCCCCAAACTAGTAAGATATGAAGCAGAGCTAATGGTGTTAGTGTCAAAGGTCACAGAGAGGGAAACAGAACTAGAAAAAGAGGGATTTTCTGCTCAATTGGAGGTAAAACGTTGACATTCAAAGGCATGTTCAACCTTTGATGAACTTCATGCTACTATATGCTAAAAAAGTTATTACAAGACACTGGGAAAGTAACCATATACCATAGAAAGAGGAAGTACTAAGAATAGTAGATGAGGCTAGGATATTACAAAGAAAAGTGGAATTGTATAGGCCAAGTAGATTTCACATGAATAAGTAAGAAAGTTGGGATGAAGTTAAAGGAAGTTAGCATGGTAAGCTACTACACAACTGAGGCAAGACGAGTCAAGAACCTATGCTGGATTGCAAAACAGGAAGATGCTTACATTGATGGGACAGAAGAAAAGAAGGGAATGTCTGTTTAGATGAATCTCAAGGCATTTTTCAAAAGAGAATTGTTGCAACATCTGGTAATGGGTTGTGCCTAACATTTTAGTTTTTGTGGAAGAAAGACTTTTTGTGATTAATTAAAGGTCATGCCCAAGATGAGTGTTAATGGTCCACCATGCATGGGGATCATGCTTATGTAAAGTTAATTGTGAAAATAAAAAACAATTGTCTTGCAAAAATAAATAAATACTACTAATGTTATTAATAATAATAATAATAATAATATTAATAATAATAATAAATCTAAAACTCCCTTCTGCCCCATTCACTCTAATGACTCTGATCACTCCATAAACCTAGAACTCTATTCCCACTCTGTAACCATAAAGTCCCCAATCACTTCCTATATGTAGAACACCACTTCCCCTTCCTAGACTTAAACTCCTTGATTGATCCACAAACCTAAAACTCCCCTCTGCTCTTCACCCTAATGACTCTGATCACTCACTAAACTTAGAACTCTATGCCCACTATGTAACCCTAAAGCCCCCAATAACTTCCTAAATGTTGACACCACTCCTCCTCCCTAAACTTAAACTCCTTGATTGCTCCCTAGACCTAAAACTCCCCTTCTGCTCCCTAAACTGAAATCTCGCCTATTGCTCCTTAACTCTAAACTCCCCTCCTGATTCCTAACCCTAAACCTCCCTTCCTAATCCCTAAGCCTATATCCCCCCTCCTGATCACTAACCCCCTCCTCACAGCTGCCACACTTACTTTGACTGAGCTTGAGTAATGTGTTCAGGCAAAAAAGCAGCCACACCTTGTCCAAATTCATATTTGAGTTCAACAGTGAGCTTCAGCTCATGTGAACTACAAGACATTTAAGTCCCCGGCTTTGAGACAGTTGTCCTTGAGCATGTCGGATTCTTCACTTGTAGTAGGCTCAGGGTTACTAATTCTTTCTACTTCTAGACAGAAGCCTATCTTGAACTCTTTCATTCAAAGGATGTTTAACTGACATGTAACAACAGGTCTGCACTCAATTTCTAGTTTGCTTAGAATCAAGTCTGTAAGAACAAAGGAGGTTTGAAATAATACTTTTACACAGATAAATGAGAGATGCTTTCTTTAGCAGCAGAGAAGCCATAACTGTGGGTGGAAACAATGGCTTTTTGTTCATAACATTTTAAGCATTCTAAGTATTGTACCTCATGTCTTCTGAACCTTCAGACAACCCCAAAATGTCTGCAACATTATCAGTCTGGTTCTGCTACACCAATTTCTCTCCCAGTGGTAAAAAGACACCTCACTACTAGCTTGTCAGGATACCAGACCACATCATGCAAAAGTTTAACCCGAATGTTTTGGATATAAGGAAAATGTCTGAAGTTAGTTATATTGTGGATAGTATAGAAGCTTTAGTAGGATTGTTTCTTCCATCATTTAGGTGACGTCACTTTTTCCCATTTCTGTTACAGAGTTTTAAAGTGTATCTGAGTTTTTATCTTTTGCATGTGAATACGGTTTAACACTTATGTAGATACCTCCAGAAATTCATACAGGGTAGAATATACTTAGAATGCATTTGTTTGAAAGTAAGAATAGTTTGCTTGGCCCAGTATTTCCAAAGAGTTAATGTACTGCCTTTTTCTTTGTACAATGAATCAAATTCCTCTACCTTTTGGAAGCAATGTGTTCTATACATCTGAAAGTCCTGTGGTTAATGCATTTTTTAGATGATAAAGTCCATCTAGTGAGCTTCACCATCTTGGTGTTAGACTCAGTGAAATAATGAGAAATTGCCCTAGATTTCATTACAGGCTATCTGTGCTCTTCCTTGCTAGCTTACAGAATTTACTATCAAAGACAATCTGGACAAGAGGCAGATTGCATTACTTCATATCTAACACAAATAATGATATATAATATACTAGGGATATAACACAAAGAATGGTATATAAAATACTAGGGATGTAGACTTACCATAATGTGAACCTCTAGCCCAACATGTATTCATTATGCATGGCTTAAAATTTAAATCACAGTCTGGCATTAGTTTCATAACATCCTTTTTCCCCAACTCTTGTCCCTCACCCCTCCCAACATTGCTCTTTCTTTATTTCTAATGCTCTTGCTTATTAGGTATCCCATTCCCCTCATTCCTTCACCTCTCCCAACCCCCCTTCTCTGATTTCATTTTTTTAACATATTAGGTGGGAGAATAGCATTGTCGCCTCACAGTTAGACGTTGCCCGTTCGATTCTCAGTTAGAGCGTCTTCTGTGTGGCGACATGCGTGAACGGGCGTTCTTTCATTTAAGGTTGTGCATTAGGCCCAGCAAGCCAGCACGTAAAACTCTATTGCCAATCATTAGCGGACCGGAGTTCCACTGTGGCGACCCCTAACCAGTAAAAGCCGAAAGACACAAACAAATTAAGTGGGAGAATAACTGCTGTCCATTGTATCTTAAAAAGAAATCACCTTTTATTTCAGTTGCCTAAACTTTGCTTCATACACCAGTCGTGAATCCATAAAGTGAAATGTCTGCTGCTCATTAATGCGTTGAACTTAACCATTTTATATATGTGGCTTAACTAATTATAATGTACTTTTGTTCTTGATGTGTTTCATTTCCTCATTTGTTCAAACACTGTGCATCCTAACATTTTATCCCAAGAAGTTATTTTATCAGTACTGCTTTCTGCATATGGCATTATATAAATTGTGGAAAATTTTCTCCCTGGACCTCCATTTAATCAGGGCTCCAGAAAAAAATTGAGTGAGGAAAAATATAAACAAATAAATATGTAATAATAATGAATTAATATGTGGCTGCATGTCTCCATGTTTGTTAATAGGTTCATAGGTTTGTACTAAGCTATTGGCCCTAGGGCCTATATAAGCCTAGCCAAATGGTATCCTGACTTTTTCCACCCACGAAAATTATTTTCCTGTGCCCCTGTCAAGCAGAGCCACAGAAGTGATCCCCGGGGTGAATTTCCTATCTCCCATCCAATCATCAAGATTTTTCTTGAAGAGTGCTAAAGAAGAGCTTTGTTTGATATAGATAGGTAGTTTGTTCCAGAGTATGGGAAGTCTCTGGGACAGGAATCTATCCCTCCCGCATGTTCTGTTTATTGTGGTGACAAGGTTTAGGTCTCTAGAGCGTGTAGCTCGGTGGGATTGGAATTTCTTTACGTTGAGCATGTCCAACAGCTCTGGGTTTGACATAGCTTTGTATGTTAGGCAGAGATCGCCTCTGAGTAGTTAAATTTTGGTAGAGTTAAACAAGCCAACCTGTTAAGAGTTGTATTGTTAACAAGTTGACAGAAAACACCAGGAAGGATCCTGTTGACCAGAGATGGTAGAGTCAAATATACAGACCAGATACACAAATTTTTGACTCTACCGTCTCTGGTCAACAGGGTCCTTCCTGGTGTTTTCTGTCAACTTGTTAGTAGTTTGGATTGGTGTCTTCCAAGAGTTGTATTGTTCTTGCTTCATCTTTTCAAATTTTTAGGTAATGCTTTACCCAAACTGGACACAAAGACTTACAAAGTGTCAATGAATATGAATACAAAAACACTGAGGAATGCAGGAGATCACTTCTTACCTTGTATGTATGTTGTAGCTAACCACTTGCAGCTGCTCCTCCCTCAGTCCCATTTGCATTTTGTGCCATTCATCTCATGCTATTTACAATTCTCCTATCCTGAGCTCCACCATTTACTTCAGCTAGCACGCTTCATTTTCCTTCTCCTGTTTCATAACACAGCACTTCCTTACATCTATCTTGAATTTAATTTTATCTGCTACCTTTACTATCTGCTAACTTATCCCATCTTTACCCCTGAGCACTAATCCTTCTACTGAATATCCAAATTATGCCCTATATCTTCTCATCTCTTCACCTCTCCTCTTTTCCAGATTAAACATATTCAGTTGCTCTATTGTACCCTGACAGCTGATAAATTCTGTTAATTATTTTATAAGTTTCCTCTATACTTATGTTTTTTTTTCTGTTAGCCATATTTCTTTCCTAATACATGGTTGGCAAAACTGAACATAGTATTCCAGCTATAATCTTACCAATGCCCTGTAAAAGAGAATTATGATCTCGGCATCCCAGTTCCACCCCACTTATCAAGTGTTTCAGCATCATCTTGTTGGCATTTTCAGCTGTCCATTTTATGTACTGCCGTGATGATTTTTTTGTATCTTCCTATCATTAGCCTGCGTTGTTCTTGGGTTGTTATAATCAGTGCTCCTAACAGCGTGCATAACTGATAGCCGATAACTGACATCTACCACAAATATATTAAAAGGCACCTTTCCTGTGACTGGTTCCTGTGGCATCCTCTAGACATCACCGTCTCCTTTCACTTTACTTACCTCACCAGTATCCTTTTCTTCTTCCAAACCAACTAGTTCATAATTTACTTTTTTGTTTCTCGGTCTAATCGTGTCCAGTTGATTCTTTCCATCAACCGTCTGGACAGTGCTATGTCATAAGCATTGCTAAACAGCTCTGATATCCTGGTCTTACTTTGTCTCTCTTTGTTGCTACAAATCATGAACAATAATTCATTCGGCTAACCATGTTTCTATAACCACATGCTGGTGATCATTGAATAGCCCATGTACTGAGAAAAAATTCACTAGCCTGTCTATTAGAATTCTCAATACTGTAGTATTTATTTATTCATTCATTTATTTATTTATTTATTATAATTGTCCCTATCACATTATTTTGTTTGTTTATTTACATAATTTAATTTGATATGCTTATTGGGCTGGGTACTGGTCTAAGGACCCTATTCAGCCATACTGGTCTAAGGAACCTATTCAGCCACATCCTGGGCCAAAAAAGTAGTAAATGTTGAAAGTGTTACGTCACATCACTTTCCATAAATTAGACACTGTAAGATATATAAATAAATAAATACAAAAAGCGGCAGCTCTCCACGAAACACCAATAATACCAAAAGAGTGCAGTCACAGGAAGGAAGATCTCCAAAAAGTTAAAATAAACTTTTAATGTCACCAAACACACACAAAACACTTCCACATTAACGCTCTTCCACAATAAATCGTGTTTTCGTCACATTCACTGGACTTCATCAGATCTATAAATATATAAATAAATAGTTAAGATTCTGAAATTAATTACAATGTACAAGAATATGCAACAATTCAATATTTACAATACTTATAGCTATACATTTCACATCATTTTTGTTAATATGAGAAACTCAGCTGTTTGCTTTCAAGAAGTAAAATAAAAGGTGGAAAGGTGCAGCAGAAAATAACTGCCTAATGATGCAGATTTCTTTCTTTCTTATTAACTATCAGCTGTAAAGCAGTGACACTTGATAGTTTCTTAATATTTAAATAACTTGCTCATAAGGTCCGAGTAGTCTGTTTCATTTCTGAAATCCAAGTTTTCCCCTCCTGTCAATGAACAACATGGCCTTTCCAATGTCAGGGATTATTTGCCATTTTCAGCAACAACAGATCACACACAGCCAGGAATCCACCAAACGGTTTATTTGCCATTTGGTCTTGGTCCATAAGCTGAGATCTTTACATTTAGCTTGGCACAAAGGACAGAATTTTTATGTAATACTTTGTATGTCTGCATTGATAAGAGTAGAAGTGAATGAGCAGTGACAGGCAGCTAATTCACTTTTTGCGGAGTAAGGTAGTGGTCTTCAGCATTTGGGTCTAGAACTGAGAATCTACAGATTTTTATCAATAGTTATTATTTATTTAGTTAGTTATTTACATTTGTTTAATGGGATAAGGCCGGGGGGGGGGGGGGGGCTCCACATGAATTTTACACAAAACAATAAACAAGATTTGACAGTACATTATTCAAACTGTTGCACAGCAGAAAATAAGCAGAACATTCAACAATTTATAAATCATAAGAGCAGCATACATTAGGCAAAACTTTAACAGTAACAATATGAGTACAGCTTTCATAATGAATTGAGACAAAGTATAGATCATAAGCAGGAAAAGACAGGTAGATGTATGTATATAAAACAGCCAGGGGAGATGATAAAGTAATGCGAGAGAGACAGCATAGAATATGATCTGGGGCTAAAAGAAAAATTGCAGGAATTAATATACAATTAAGTGAGAAAAAATAGTATTTTAGCTGGGGGTGGAACAACAGCAACTCCAATTATCCATGAGATCAGATGCATTTTTAGAACTTTTTAAAGGACTTGTGTGAAGAGTCTACTCTTATAGGGAATGGAATGACATAACAGTGGTCCCTCTCCATAAAGGTGGTGCCTCAACGGATCCTGGAAACTATCGCCCCATAAGCCTGACTAGCTTGGTCTGCAAAGCTATGGAAAGGATCATCATGGACCTCATAAATAAAGATATTGGGGACCTACAGACACTGGATCCTACCCAGTTCGGCTTTGTTAAGGGCAGATCCTGCCTCTTAAACCTGGTTGATTTCTTTGAAACAGTCACCAAGGCCATTGACGAGGGGAAGGTGGTCCACACAGCCTACCTGGACCTCGCAAAAGCCTTCGATACAATACCCCACTCGGGCATTATAGATAAGCTCACCAGCTTAAATATAAACCCCTATGTCACTAGATGGATTGCAAACTGGCTCAAGGACAGAACCCACATGGTTAGAATTGCTGGAGCCATGTCAGACTCCAAACCAGTTACAAGTGGTGTCCCACAAGGCTAAGTCCTGGGACCTCTCTTGTTCGGTATATATTTCTCGGAGGTACAGGCCAACACGGAAGGACTGTGGTTGACCAAGTTCGCAGATGACTGCAAACTGGGCGCCATAATCAACTCTCTAGCCGACACAAGCATCCTCCAAAAGGGCCTCATAGAAACAGACAACTGGTGCCAGAGCCATGGCCTCAAGCTAAATGCTAAAAAGTGCATAGTCATCCCCTTTGGCAAAAACAAAGTGCCCACAAATTACCACATAGGTGGTAATCCATTAAGTACAGAAGAAGTAATTTGGGACCTGGGGACCCAAGTTGATAGCAATCTCTCATTTGACAACCACGTGACCAAAGTAGTTAGAAAAACATTTTATATAGCCCACCTAATCATGAAGGGTTTCACATGTAGATCAGGGGAGGTCATCGTGCCTCTTTACTCATCCCTCATCAGGCCCATAATTGAGTACAATGCCCCTTTTTGGATGTACCTTACAAGACACCTGCAGCAACTGGAAAGACCCCAAAAGTACCTCACCAAGAGGATCAAAGGGCTCAAACAGATGCCATATGCTGCCCGGTTAAAGAAACTCCAGCTCTACTCAGTGGCATACCGCCTGTTCAGAGGAGATCTGTGCCTGACATATAAAGCCATGTCCAACCCGGAAATAATGGACATGCTGCACCTCAGAAAATACAAATCCCATCGAGCTACGCGCTCAAGAGACTTGAACCTCAGCACTGAAATAAATAGGACATGCTGGAGGGGCAGATTCATAACCCAGAGGCTCCCTTCACTCTGGAATAAGATCCCAGTCCAGGTTAGGCAGAGTCCCTCATTGACTCTCTTCAAGAGGAATCTTGATGAGTGGATGGGAGATCGTAGGTTTAACCTGGGTATCACTTCTGTGTCACTGTTAGACAGAGGCACAGTATACTAACCTCGAAAAAGGGCATAGCAAAATAAATTTAAAATGGGTGGCGAAAGCCAAACACATTCTGGCTAGGCTTATAAATGCCCTAGGGCAGATAACCTAGTATGAACCTATGAACCTATGACATGAGAATAGAGAGTCTGCTGCTGAGTTACTTGATTTGGTCCCACATAGTAAGCCTTTATCATTTGGTTGTAGGTTTCTGTTTGGAATATAGGAAGAATACTGGCTAAGCTTGAACATTTTTCAGGGTTGTGCATTGGAGTATGTGTCACATTCATTTGAGAGTAAGTCAATCAGTGAGGGAGTTCTAACCAGAGGAGCTCTTTAGGGCTAAGCAATGGTATGACCTATATGGTAGGTTCACTGTGAATTTTACCATTTTGTTATTGCACTGTACCAGTAGGATCAATTGGGTGGTTTGTAGTTGATAAGCATGAGTGCCCCATACAGAAGAGTTAGTAGTAGGTATACTCTGGTTATATGTACTTTTGCTTCCACAGTTAAAAATGGGTTCATTCTGTTTGGAGTAGCTTTAAGGTTTAACTGGAATTTAGACCTCTTAGTGGAAGGCCATACTTTAGCTTGGGTATTAAGTCATTTCTCACTATTGCTTTTCTAGAATCTGAAGTGAGATGTTGGATACATTTGAACGCATGTTAAGCTTAGCTGATACCTTAGGCACTGTTAATTCTGTATGTTCTTTGAATGATAGACTTGGATCAAGCAACAGGCCTAGGTATTTAGACATATGACCTTTTTGCTGGTTTATTAGTAAATCAAAGATGTTAACAGCATCTGCATATGTTAATGTTTTATTACTTCTGAACAGTATAGTAACTGATTTATTAGTATTTAATGAAATATATTATTTCACCAAGAACTTAGCTTGATAAAAATCACCCTGTTGCTGAGTTAGATTTAAGAATAAGAACATTTACTACATATGCGGTAACTGCTGAAGATGGAAGACTTCCTGTTATAGAGGGAAAAGAACACAAGTCCTATAACTGATCATTAAGGAGCACCTACTGTGGAAGTTCCTACCCTTGATAGCTGGTTACTTGATTGAGCACTAATACCTATGTTAGTTAGATAATTTAATTAGACTATCCACAAATCAAATTAAATTTTATTTTTTATGACTTTTAAATGATCTTTTAAGGTCGATGAGTACTCTCCCCTCCTTCACATTTTTCATAGGCAGAGTAAACTGTATCAGTTACAGTATAAACAGGAATTAGAGAACTGCACCCTTCCTTAAAACTATACTGGGAATCAAACAATAGATCATAATTAATAATTTTGGAGGAAAGTACAAAGTGTTTCATTGGGTCTATATCAGTTCATTGAAGTTTATTTATCTCGAATGGCTATTCATCGAACCAACATCATCGAACGGCCCTTTATTGAACATTCACATCAGTGAACTTTTTTCTCACTATAAGAAATCACTTGGCCAGTGTACCTACCTACACACATGCCACAGTACCTCAAACCCACCAAAATGTGGGCCTTCGACCCCCACACACCCCAATGTGGGTGGATTGCCCCTGCTTACTTATACATTCCAACTCCTAGATCGCACTACAGTGGAGAAAAGGGCAAATTTCTGTATGTTGGCCAAGTGACTTCCTTCCCTGCGAAAACGTTCGCTGATGTGAACGTTCAATGAAGGGCTGTTCGATGATGGTTCGATGAATAGCTGTTCGAGGTAAATAAACTTTGATGAAGTGATATAGACCCATTTTATTAGTATATAAGTAAGCCGATTTAGTTTTTTTTTTTAATTTTAGCTGGCAAGTTTTTCTTAGTTAAAGGAAAATATCGTGGTCCAGCAGATTTGAGGTTATTTTTCATTTATGTCAGACTTTATCCTTTCATCCCTCCAGATATTTTTGTAGTAATCCAAAGGCAAGTTTTACTTCTAATTCTTTCTACTTTCTTGGTAGCTTGGTAGATTTTGTCCAATATGTTAAACATTTAAGGCGTAAATATTTCTAAAGTTTTACATTAGACTTCCTGTTGGAATAGAGGGCTCCAGTCAGCTGCTTTAAATTCAGCATATAGCTGGTCTTCTTTATACTTTGAAATTGTTCTTGTAGCAATTTTAGGACAATGTTGTATGTCTTCTAAACAAGAATTTTGTTAGAATAGGGTTGTGATTGTAGCTGAAATTGTGCAAATATTGAAAGAAATTTTCATCTGTGATAGACAGTCATAACAAAAAGGTCTAATAGTGTTGCGTTTCCTGTTCTTGGATTAGGCCTAGTATGCATTGTAAAGGAGACAATTATGTTTGGTTATATTAAACTGGAGTTTATTTTGTCCATGAAACATAATACTGAAGCCACCAATTAAGATCAGATTCTCTCCTTATATTTTGTATTGTTTCTTTGCAGATTTCCATATTGGTTTGTGTGGGAAATATGGTACTGCTGCATTCACTTTTGCTTGTTAGCTAAATAGAAGATCAGATTTTAATTTATTTATTTATTTATTTCCAGTTTGATTACCGGGGAAGTCCACTGGGCCCAGAGAGCCCGTTTTCAGTGGAGGCCCAGGGAGAAAAGCTCCATGAAACAGATTACAGTAAAGATAGCAATCCAATAAAAATAGGGCACAACTACAAATACATATCAAATAATACAAAGTGTGAGCAATATTGCCCATAATGGAAAAATATTGTGCAGATACATTTTAACAAATTCACACAGTTAAAGTCAAAGTCAAAAGCTATTTACAATATTTACAGAGTGTGAGAGATCGTATGGGAATTAGCTATAGAAGGTTATAGCCAGATATAAGGTGCTTAGGAACTCAGGAGTATACCCTCCCAGGGGCTTATGTTAAAGAGTTCTACGTAGGGAGAATGCAGTTACATTTCCATTTGGAGGAAAGGTAGGTGTAAAGCTGTGTTTTGAAGTTGTTTGTATTTGACATTGTCCTTAGTGTGGAAGGGAGAGAGTTCCATTTCTTACCTAAGGAGAAGGAGAGGAGAGGCGAAGTTGTCCAGCAGGATGTTTAGGTTTGTGGATGGTAATCAAGTTTTGGTGTTCAGATCTGAGAGTTCTGTTTGGGGTGTATGGGGGAAGGATGTTGGTTAGAGCTGGGCATTTGGTTGGATTAAATATTAGTCTATTTGCTGTAGTGAGTTGGAGGAAGTCCAGGTAATTTGTGAATTCTAACTGGTTGAGGGATTGGAGGGTAACACAGTGATGTATGGAATGTTTGGCTTTGGTGGCAAATTTAGAAATTTTGTTATAACAACTTTCAAGTTTGGAAGTGATGGAAGAGGATAGGTTAGCTAGCAGTGGGGTACCATACAGAAGGGAGGGAAGGAGGAAAGAGGAGGCCGGAGTATGCCTGGTAGAAGTAGAGAGGAAGTGGTTGTTCCTGTATCGCATACCTAGTTTTTGGTGGGTTTTCTTTATATTTTGCTGAATATGGATGTCGAACTTGAGGTGTTCGTCTGTAGTTACACTGAGTAGTTTGGCAAAGGGAACAACTTCAATCAGAGAGTTGTTTTGGCTAAGGACTTGGAAGGAATTTTTATCAACAGAGAAAGATTTTGAGGGAGTGAATAGTAGTATTTTAGATTTGTTAGCATTGAGAGAAAGGTGATTTTGGCACATCCGGATCTCAGTAGTTGAGAAGGCAATCTGAGTTTTAGATAGGAGTTCAGAGAGGTTAGAGGCAGAGCAGACAAGTGTAGAGTCATCTGCATATTGGATGACTTTGGCATTAGGAATAGCAGAGTGAAAGTTATTGATAAAGATATTAAACAACATTGGTCCAAGGATGGACCCCTGTGGTACTCCGGTAGGAGTGGGTAAGAAAGGTGAGGTGCCTTTTTTCCATTTCACAGCCTGATATCTATCTGACAAATAGCTTGAGAACCAGGAAAGTATGTTTTGGGAGAGATTTAGGTTTGATAGATGACTTAGAGGGTGCGTATGGGAAATAATATTGAATGCTTTAGAGAGATCTAGGAGCACTGTGGGTACCAAGTTCCCAGAATATCGGGCTTGATTGACAGTGTCTAAGAATGAGAGTAGAGCTGTTATGGTGCTATGTCCTGGTTGGAAGCCATGTTGGGTAGGGGTAAGAAGTTGTTTTTTAGTCAGAAAAGGCATAAGTTGGAGGTGGACGCATTTTTCTAGGATTTTGGAGATTGGAGAGAGAAGAGCTATAGGGTGGAAGTTTGAAATGTCAGTGTTTTTGCCTCCCTTGTTGAGAAGAAGAATAAAGGTGGAACACCAGAGTTTAGGGACATGGGGTTCCTTTATAGATCTATTAATTAGGATACCAATTGGGAGAGCTATACCATTGGCAGCAGACTTGAGAAAAGAAGAGGGGATGTTGTCAGGTGCATTGGAGCAGGGTTTAAGTTTGGATAGAAGTCTTTTTATGTAGTTTGTGGAGACAGGTTTAAGCTCAAACATAGGGGGGAAATTATTTGGGGACATAGATAAGGTGGAATGTAGGAGAGATGGGTCATTGTTGGGAAAAGTTTTTGTTAGGTCGGATATTGTCTTTATAATGAAAGAGTTGAATAGTGAAGCTAATTTGAGGTCAGATTTACTTGGGTCCGGACAGGGGTTATTTTTGAAGCATGGGTTGAGGAGTGAGTTTATGGAATTCCAAAAAAGCCTAGAGTTTTGGGGATGGTTGGGCTGGAGCTTAGTGTAGTAGGATTTTTTGTCTTTGAAGATTTGTTTTTTTGCAAAGTTACGGAGCTGTGTATATTGGAGAAGGGTTTCAGGAAGTTTATTCTTTTGGTAAAGCTTCCAGGATTTGTCTCTTTGATGCATAATTTGCTTTGTTTCTTTGGCTAGCCAAGGGGCAGTTATAGTTTTTATTCTTTTTTTCCTTGGTGGAGCTGGGGAATTCAGAGTGTCTAGGAAAGTAGAATTAAAGTGGTCTACAGCTTTATCGAGTGGAAGGATTTCTAGAATATTCCAATTTATTTGTTTGAGATAGTTAGAGAAGGTTTTGGGGTCAGATTTACTAAGGTTGCGGGTCTGAATATATTGATGTTGGTGTGGATGGGAGGTGGTTTCACGGTAAATGAATTCTGGGAGGTGGTCACTAATGTAGTCAGGGATGGTGCCAGAGTTGGTAATTTTATTTGGATGGGAGACTAAGATCCAATCAAGAGTGGATCCTGGGGGATTTGTTTAATTGGGTCTGGTGAGGGAGTGGATTACTTGAGTTAAGTTATAGAGGTTAATGGACAGGGAGGGTATGGGACTGTTGATTTTATTCCAGTCGATGTTTACATCACCTAGTATGTAAGTTTCAAGGTTAATTTCAGCCGAGGCCCATTGGAGTATGTCTTCAATGGTTGAGATGTTATTTCCGGGTGGGATATAAAGGGCGATGATACAGAGGCTTTTGTGACTGTTCATTTTTAATAGACCAACTGTTAGTTCTGCATTGGCGAATATAGGAATGGGGTTTGGTAGGGGAATTAAGGTAAGTAGATTGGAATAGATTAATGCAACACCTCTGCCTTTTTTACTTTGGGCGGTCACATCTCAGAGTGTGAAATCCAGAGGGTAGGATTTCAGAATCAGAGATGTGGGGTTTGAGCCAAGTTTCAGAGATAGCTACAATGTCAGGTTGGTTATGACTTAGCCATGCTTGAAAGTGATGTGCTTTGTTGTTGAGACTCTGGGCATTGAGTGTGAAAAAATTAAGATTATTGTAGAGGGATGAAAGGTTAGAGGAAGGGGGATGGTAATTATTTGTGGGTGGATTAGGTCCGGGGTTGGGGTGAATGTCTCTGGCTAAGAGAACGTTATTGAAGGAAGTTATTTTAGTGTGTTTTTGGTTTGGATTTAGGGTATTCTGGATGGTCTAGTATTTGTTTAAGAGCAAGTGTCTTTGCAGTAGTTGAAATAATTTTAGGATTAAAAAGCTGCAGAGGGTAGAGCTGAAACAGAGAGGAGGAGATAGAAAAGAAATGATTATTTGTGTGCGGGAGGAGATGGTTTTGTGTGGAAGTATGGAAAGGAGTAAAGAGTGGAAACTGGAGGTATAGGAGCTGTTATGGTATAAAGTTGTTAGGAGTAGTAGGAGGGAGATGGGGGTTCGGAGTGTTAGGAATGGTAAGGAAAGTGTGGTTGGAAAAAGGTAGTTTAATATGGGAGGATTTCTAGTTGGAGAGAAGAGCTGTGGGGTGAGAGGGGGTAGTGAAAGAGTGATGTCTTTAATTAGTGATGTATTTAATTACTGTGGGTGAAAGAAGGAGGGGCAAAGAGGGGAAGGTTTTGACTGGATGGCTGTGTTGAGTGGGTGGGGAGTAGTTGAAATAAAAGTAGGAGTAGTGGGGGCAGGTGGGAATTGAGGGCAGGGTAGGAAAGCGGAGTGAGCCCGCAGGGTGAATGGAGTGGGTAGAGCCATGGAGAAGGAAGAAAGCCAGCAGTAAGTTATCAGTGAAGCTGAGAACTAGCTCAGAGGTAAGGAAGCACTGGCATAAGGCACTGTGTGTGAAATTAGAAGGATATAGAGGGTTGACAGGGGATAGGAGATGTAAACAGGGCAGTAGCAGTTTAGTAGAATATAGTAAGTGTACTTACATGCAAGCACACTACTGGAGATTCCTATGAAGCAAGGCAGAAAAGCTAAGTCAAAAGATGGTGCCTTTCTACATCAGGGTTTTTGATACCTCTGTGATTAGGCAGGAGTGGGAGGGGACGTGTGCAGGTTCAAGGTGGGGGAGGGGGGTAGACACAAAGTAATGCAAGGTTGTGAGTCAGAAAAACTGGATTAGGCCAGCTGCTAAAAAGAAAACAGGAAAACTAACCTAAGTTAATTCCAGGTCAATGTGGTGCAGTATTTTCCTAATAACTACAAATGTTATGCTACTAATCATATACAGAGTGATGAAAAGGACCACCACTTCTGCAGGGAAAAACAAAAGAAGTTTTAAGTAATTGACCTAGGAGTGCTATAGGAAGAGAGAAATGGGAGGGACCGATGTGCATGTGTACAGTGAAAGGGGAAAGAGTCTTCAGTTTGGAGGACAGATCAACTACAACTCTAACATACACTAGTGTAGCTGAAAGCACTTTAGTGTTCCACCGATGCAGGGTCCCACAGTGCAGGGCAAAGAGACAGCCTTGGGTTGATTGGAGGTTGGCCAAGACACAGGATGTAACTTTTGCTGAGGGGAACTAGTGTAGCTGAAAGCACTTTAGTGTTCCACTGACGCAGGGTCCCACAGTGCAGGGCAACAAGACAGCCTTGGGTTGATTGGAGGTTGTCCAAGACACAGGATGTAATTTTTGCTGAGGGGAACTAGTGTAGCTGAAAGCACTTTAGTGCTCCACTGACGCGGGGTCCCAGAGTGCAGGGCAACAAGACAGCCTTGGGTTGACTAGAGTTTGGCCAAGACACAGGATGTAACTTTTGCTGAGGGGAACTAGTGTAGCTGAAAGCACTTTAGTGTTCCACTGACACAGGGTCCCACAGTGCAGGGCAACGAGACAGCCTTGGGTTGAATGGAGGTTGGCCAAGACACAGGATGTAACTTTTGCTGAGGGGAATGCAAGCACACTACTGGGGATTCCTATGAAGTAAGCCAGAAAAATTAGTATGGAGTATTTTTGTACTTTGAAATACTTATGATTTGACTTGATAGACCCAATTTAATTTAAATTAATGAAAGAACACCTCCATCAATGTTATACATATTGCTGTTGTTTCAACTTAAAGTGTGGATGTTTCTGATAAAAGATGAAGGGCATATATTTAATTTTATTTTTGTTCCTGTAATATCAAGAATGCCTGGATCAGTATCCTTGATCTGTGCTTCTAACACATTTCACTTGGATGTCTCTTCTAGATATGTTTATTATTTTTAGATACAGATGGATTAACATTTTTAAGTTTCACCCATAATAGAACTGACAAGCACTGAGGTCATGCGTGTCTGATGATATTTGACCTTCCCCAGGCTGACATGTAGTATACTGGCTTTTAGTCCCTTCACTCTTTCCTTTTTCCTCATGTAATGGAACATCTCAGTCACTTCGTCAGGCAGGCGAACATCTTGAAGCACTATTGGTGGGTTATCATGGCCAGGTAGTAGGTGGTAGTTCATCTGCTACCAGAGCTTTATACGACTTCAGTTCTTCTAATTTTTTTGTATCATCTTATCAACTTATTTTCTAATCTTCCCACTTGTCTTTCAGGCATTCTTTCCTCTCCACAACATAGGATTCTATTACCTTACACCTTGGCAAATAATGAGACAATATATTTAGCAGTTAAGCACCCAACCTCAGTTCCTCAGGTTTTTCCCATGTTCCATAAATCATTCAAAATGAGTCATGCTTCATTAGTTTTAATGTCATAAAGTGTACCTCAGTCTATAAAAAAGTATAGTTTTGCCTGGATGTAAGCTCCCCCATCCTCCTTATGGGGTACTTCACCCCATACTTCCTAACTTTTATATACTAACTCTACAGTCACACCAGAAAGGGGAACAGTGAAAAAAACAACTCGTTCCATACAATTTAACTCAGTTTTGATGAACCACAGCAAAAATAAAATTGTACTAAAGCTGCTTGATGGAGAGTGAAGTTTGAGAACCATTTCTCAGCTTTCATCCCTTCATTCAGCACTGCCCAAACTTGACTTCTTTCCATTTTCATCTTTCTTATATAGTTAAGAATTTATGTTTTCCATCTTAAGTTCTCAGTCAGTTTTTATTCCATTTTGACTTTGATCCTCCTTATTACCCTAGTTACATTTACCTTAACTTCTTATCATCTTTTCCTCCTCACCCTCCCCTTGCTTGTTTTATACAGCACCCTCTTATTTCTGCCAGCTTTTACAGAATCATTGCATACTTAATCTGTCTGCCTCATCCTCTGTGTTTTTTCCCTTTTGTTATACAGTCATTCATGCTCTGTGTTTTTCTCATTTTGAAGTAACCCCACAGCTGGTCAACTTATCCTTCTGAATGCTACCTACTTGCATCACCTTTAATCCTGTCAGCTAGTTTCCTATAATGTATACTCTGTCACTCCATTCTGGATTTTCTGCCTTTCTCTTTGTTGTAATCATGAGACATAATTCTGCATTTTTTAATCTGTTGACCTCCCTTTACCATCTCCTTTGGTCAGGAGCACATCTGTTATGTTCTCCTATGTTTGTTCCTTTACTGTCTCTATGAAACTTTCTCTTGTTAAGTTCTCTTCCAATGTTCTGTAGCACAGAAGGATAAAGACCTGACTGTGACCATGATGACCTCAGCAAGAGGTCTGTTAGTGATTTCTTTTTTAATAATCAGACCTTTATCCAGGGCTTCCTTGTGAAATGCTGTCACTTAAAATGCTGAGTGCGAACAAAGAAAAAAAAAACTGAAGCTGCAGAAGAAAGCTCAAACATTGTACTTCTCCTTTAAACTTCTTTTTTTGCAGGAGAGCAAGCCTCTCTGCATACTCCAGTGTTGGGGACAACTTCTCCACAACTCTGAACTTATACATACCAACTCTGAGACTGCCACAACTTAGAGAAAAGGGAATATTCCATGAAATGGTTATCTTGGACTTAATATTTGCAACTGAATTTTTTTAGCCTTCAGTCTCCACGACGTGGGACTCACTCTAATGGTTCCCATCATTTCAAATGGTCACCTTTATCCACAGATGGAAGGGATTCATTTAAGGCACTTGTTATGACATTCTTGAGATGATGTTGAAATCTTGATGTTGACGTTAGCATATAGTTCACTGTCAAGAGTGTTTTTACTAAGTTCATGAGCTATGATGAGAGTGCTTGCATCATACAAAAGGATCCCTGTTGTGAAAGGGACATTTTATTTATAGCTGTGCATAGGTAAAGTATGAGTGACATTCTGACTTTATTATAGAAATCTGTAGGAAGGCTGTCATGTCCCGAGACTTTGTCTTTTGCAAAAGATGGTGATGCTGTGTGAATATGAGATTTAGGGTTACAGTTGCTTAGAACTTATTTAAAACTTTGAGGGGACTTTAGAAAAGAGAGAAAGATAAGTTGAGGACTTCTTCCGTTGCCTTCAAAAGCTCTGAATGGAAAGTTCTCATCTCAAGGTTAAAGGAACCTTGGTTAGAGCAGAGCTGTCCTTACATATTTTTTTCAAAAGATATGTTGTTCACTCTGTGTATTCTTTTACAACATGAGCCAGGCACTTTCCTTTCCTTTCTTTCTTTCTTAATGGACCTAGGTTATTGGTTTAGCTTTGTAATGGTGAATAACAGCCTCTGTCTTCAATAAATTAGATGTGGGGCGTGGCCAAGGATGAACACAGGATAGCAGCAGATTTCTTCAGCTCCACCAATTTCATTACATTGACAGGAATTAATTACTTAAAAAATTAATTCTTGAAGTAATGTTCTTTCTAAATATGTTTGTTTTATATAGTTCTTGAACTATATCTAAAAAAGAAAGGAAATTTTAATAATATTCCTGTCAGAAATTACTTTGGAAATTTTCCTGTCAGTTTATCAGTCTGAAATGAGTTCCAGTAAGACAAATTCTCAAGACTCCAGCATCAAGAAAGAACTTCAGTCTCTGATAATTATAGTCCAGCAACTTACTGCTAAGATGGATAAAATGGATACTAAAA